>NC_054709.1:7489222-7574222 GCF_016097555.1 Gigantopelta aegis | reverse complement strand
GAAATACGGTCCTTAAATCCGTGACAGTATGCCTTTACTATTTGTCAGAATACCAAACTGGATTTTGTCTTCAAATAATTTCATACAGTACGTACGAAAAAACTATATTTTAGGAAATAAAATGAAATTAAACCTAGTACAAATACTAGAATGATCAGAAACACGTTTAATGTACTGCCACTGATATTTTATGCAGAAAAATATATTTGATATGTAATTACAGTCGTTAAAAAGTCTCTGTTAGTCGATAACATCTTAAAAATTGCAGCAAACTCAGGAATGTCCCTTTAAACTTTTAGAGTCAATTCTGAACAACAAAACTGCCATCCGTGATCAAGACCGTATCTCTACACAATACAGAACCGAATGGGCATTTAACACCATGTGAGGAATAATGGCGATTATTTGCTTTAACTTTGTGACGCAGTGTTTAGACCGTGCTAAAATTAGGGTCGTACCTGGCGTGGGTGTAAATCGATGTTCTCTAGTGGTGTCGTTAAACAAATGAAACTTTATTACCAACACAGGGCCCTACCTAGCCTAAACTACGTGGGGTAGAAGAATAAAAAGAATAGGGGACAGTAATAACTGGTTTTATCCATGTAGATAAAATATAAACAAGAAATCGCCATCAAGAACGAATCTCGAATGGCAAAATCGAGGATGATTCCATGAATCTCTATCTAGTGCCTCGTCTCTAGGGTGTATACTACCAAATCAAATCCCATAGACAACAATAGTAACGCATGTCACTAAAACACCTATCTGAAGCGTATCAATCGACATAAACGCCACGGATATAAAGACTACCACCTCTCACGCTAAAAGTGAATCAGAACAAATTGGGGATCAAGCTGATTGCTGAGATAATGGGTAGCGTCTATGACTACCCTAGTTCCGCACAAAATTCGAATACGTTTTTTTTACAGGTACCCCAAACATGTTTGAAGCACAAGGCTACTTGACACAATGGTACTAGATGAAATAAAATTGCTTACATGTTTTGCCCAGATGAAACATTTTTTTTTAACAACCAACACACTCACATTTATCACCAATCACAGGACTTGTGGTATTCACTTCTCTATCAAAAGTTCGCTGCACCTCGAACTTTGACCCAGCCGGAAGTTATTTGGTTTAGTACTACCTATAGGAGGACAGCCATTCATTTGGAGATCTTTTACTGGGCAATGCATCCTTTTTGACCGCCACAAAGTGTACTGGCTTAGAGAACACACTCTGAAGCATTGATTAGCTAGCATAATAAACAAGAAAACATGTCACAGTGAGCTCCGTGGTCTAGTTGATAAGCTACTGGACAATCAAGCTGACGACTGTTGTTCAAATCTCGTCAAAGCTGGCTCACACTTTCTTTCATGTTTCTCATCTATCAACTTCTGTCTATCATTCTCAGTATCTTAATATATGGCATAAAAAAACATCTTCAAATATAAGGCAAAGCAACGAGTACAAAAGTATCCCTTAGTTATGCAAATTTATTCGTGAATTGTTTTGAAAAAGGTACTAAACTTTGCCTTAGATGATATAGTTTTTATTGAAACCATCTAGAAGACGATCTGAATGAATTCATCTAGTCTTCGAAACAACAGCACCCGACCATTAAATTTACATATATATATATACTCTTCCAACAAAGTAGGGGATATAGAATTTACAATTGTCAAAATTGTAAGGTATATTAGCTGTGGGGAATGGTTATTGTCGTCCTGAAAACCCCCCACGTCGACCTACACGCCTAGCAAACGGGACGACAAAGGGTATCAGTATGTTGTCCCGGTAGTACTGCCCAGTGACCCTTCCTTGCACAATATGGAGAGGGGTTCTGTCAGTCATAGTGATACCACCCCACCCCACCCCATAACCGACCCACCGCCAAATCTGTTATGAAATCGCATTGTGACGTTGGCGTGCCGTTCATTTCTTCGTCGCCAGACCCGACCACTCCTGTCAAGGAAGTCCAAAGTGAATATGGTCTCATCTGAAAACATGACACGTGACCAGTGACGAATACCACAGTTCGGACGCTCCCTACACCATTCACGTCTGTGAGCAATGTGACGATTTGTCAATGTAGGCACAACCCAGGGTCGTCGAGCATGAAGATGGGCTGCATGAAGACGACTTCTAATCATCTGACCCCTAACTCGGACACCAGTAGCCTGATGAAGGTTTGCAACAATTTGATTTGCCGTATGAGCTCGATTTCTTGGAGCGTGGTTACGGATGAATCGATCCTGTACTCCTGTCGTTGCCCTGGGACGACCTGAATGGGGTCGATCGTCAACATTTTGGGTTTGTTGGTACCTGTACTGGATTTTACTTGGCCCCGAGCGTGTCCGGTTTAGGGGTTTTTGACAGTATATAGTCTGAAATACTCGAGTCGAGTCGGATTTATGTCACGTGACCTATATATTTTATCAGTGATGGAAAATATAGATATTTATTCAGTCATCATATCTCGCCAATGTATACAGTGATTGTAGGATAAATAAATAAATATCTATCTATCTATCTATCTATCTATCTATCTATCTATCTATCTATCTGTCTGTCTATCTATCTATCTATCTATCTATCTATACTATACTATATTTGATTACAGACATAAGTAAATCCACCTACCTGAGAGGTAGATCTGCAAAGGTTCAACAGGTGGTAGCATGTCTGTGGTGATGTCCCAGGCTCCAATGGGTTTGGTTTGATAAGGACATGGCGTGAAGTAGAGGTCATCATCTAAAACACGCATAATGAGTAGAGAGATCGTCATAAGAATCACACAAACTGTACATTGTCAGAACCAATACGAACCCAGTACCTACCAGTCGTTAATAAATATTGTCTGACACCGTAGTAGGTAATCAAGGCCGTATCTCTGCACAATGCAGAGTCGAATGAGCATTTGGCAAAATAGGGATTGATTCCATGCGTCTCTATCTAGTGCCTCGTCTATAGGAGGACAGCCACTCCCTAGGAGATCCTTTACTAAAGATTTCATCCCTCTTGCATCGCCACTTCCAGACTAGTTTTCTGAATCAAAACTATCACCGAACAGAGCTCATTTTGAAATAAGTACAATTGTGATGATATGCACTCATGAATAACTGTTATAACAGTGTTGATAGCAGGTGTTCGCAAAAGATGAGCATATCCTGCCCCACTGCTGGCACCCATCATGTGTACTGTCACCATGTGGTCAGCGTCAAGTCTGTCACTTCATGTAAAACAATGATAAAATAATAGATGTGCAAGAGTCTCCCCAAAGAGATGAAAAATCATGCACAAGTTCAAAATATGGAATAGCATCAGCCACCAATTCAATCAATAATATATCGTATTTACCATAAAACGCCGAGGTGTCCCTGGACATTATAACCCTAATGGAGCAACTTCTGTTGGAGAATAATTTGGCGTTGTTTGAAATCTGCATACAATTAGCACGCCCTGTGATGTCTTAGAAGCTGTGATATGTAGACACCAAAAGTTGGAGCAGAAGGTATATTGCTCAACATAAATTCGACAATTTACTATTGGAAAATTGAAGACAACTATTTTGTCACACAGCTTATTAGTCTGGAGACCTGCGTAGCTTTGAATATCTATGCATATATCGAGGTGTGAAACTGATTCAATACCTTCAGCTGTTTCTTTTTGTGTTTTGTTTAACTCTTGTTGGTAAATCATTGGAAGGTAATCTATCATCCTGCTATTATTAAATGATATATGGTTATCAATATAGCGGAAAGTAAGGTTAAAAGTTTTAGCCAGATTACTTTGTTTTGATTTAACCAAATTAGTCAGAAATTGTGATTCACATACACAGAGAAACAAATCGGGGAGTAGTGGAGCACAGTTGGTGCCCTTGAAGATTCCTATTTTCTGTCTATATGTCCTATCCCCAAATTATGTGTTATGATATGATATACAATTTGGTATGATGTGATGTATGATATGATATATATGATATGATATGTGATGTGGTATGATGTAATATATAAAGGATTCGTCACGATTTTTTTTTAATATGGAACATATCAACCGAGTCTATGTTAATCGGTATTTGTCGAGGCTCTTCCGAGACAAATACCAATTAACTAGACGAGTAGCGAATTCTATTTATCCTACAACACATCTAAAATAAAATTTTAAATCAATTTTAAATCAATAAACCACAGTATTAAAGTCGCCGCAATCGGTAATATGACGTCATCACGATTAGCACAACTTAGTTTGACGTCACGCATTTTAACAAAATCTTTCAAAACGTTAAGCTCAGGTACACAGGTCTTATTGGCTTGTAAGCAAATGACCCATCCACAGCAACACATTGCCTAGAGACCTTGCAAATTTGCATACCATTATTAATCGGGTTAATACACTAAAATTATCACATGGGTTTATGCCATGGATATCATGGGTAAGTTATAGGATAAATAAATAAACACACACATACACACACACACACACACGCACACACGCACGCACACACGCACACTGTTTTACAGTGGAACACATACCAAAACCTATTGAGATGTTTGCCCTTTTGTTTGTCCGAGTGCTTTAACAAACTAAATAATTATTAAAGACATTACTCACTGTCATCGTCCAGCCTTCCGTTTATCTGTCCCATGGTCTCAGTTATCCATTTAATACACAGTAATCCAGAAACAAGAAGGTTCATCCATTGTATGTGAGAATTCAACTAGCTAAAGAGTCAGATGCGAAGTCTGTAGAGAGATTGTGAAAGACCGTAACATCAGGTCTTTTGCGTTTGTTTAGAGGTTACCACGATGCAAGTTTTATTCGTGGCAGTCTAATGTTAGTGTATTTCGTGGTCTAGTTCAGTCAACGAATTTAGGAGCACAACGAATACATAATACACGTATACATATTATAAATATTTGTGCTGCTATCAACGAATTGTGCTTTTTAATTAATTTGTTTTTTGCAAAATCACGAGAAATGTAAGCCAACGAAAATAAAGGATATCACGATAGTTAAACATATGTCTATAACGACAAACTGGCTGTGAAATCAACCTAAACGTATATATTTCAGTATACAATGTTTTGGATTTAGAATATGAACTGCACACACGGTGTCTATAAGACATTGGATCATTGTGTTATACAATTGTCTTAAATCCTTTTTGCAGTTATTCTTGATTTATTCCCTGCTAACGTTTTTACAAAAAATGTAAATTATATTGCATCGTGGTAGTGTTTACAATAACACTGGTGTCATGCTCAAGGATATCACATGGATAAATTACCATAAAGATGACTTCACTTAGCTGACAACCAGCTTTCTGAAACTCAATATATGTATTCTTCATGTAAATAGAATCTCAAACACATGTCAGAACTATCAATAACTGAAATTCTCAAATTAATCCGCACAGTTCTTCCTGAATCACGAAAAACGTATCTGAACAGATATATTCACAGACGTATATAGCATAGACATGTTACCCACATTTCAAATAGTGCATTGAAATGTTATCCATATTTTAAAGAATTCAGTCATAATGTATAGAAATGTTATCCACATTTCAAACAGTCCAAACATATATAGTGCATTGAAATGTTATCCACATTTTAAAGACTTCAGTCATACTATATATAAATGTTATCCACATTTCAAACACTCTATTCATGTATGGTATATTAAAATGTTATCCACATTTTAAAGACTTCAGTCATACTATACAGAAATGTTATCCGTAGTTCAAGCACGTTAGTCATGTATGGTATATTGAAATATTGTCCACATGTTAAAGACTTTAGTCATTATATATAGAAATGTTATCCACATTATAAAATCGTATTTAAAAGTGTTATCCTAAGACATTTATATACTCAGATTTAGAGTCACCACGCTTTATAATAACAATAATACTCAGATTTAGAGTCACCACGCTTTATAATAACAATAATACTCAGATTTAGAGTCACCACGCTTTATAATAACAATAATACTCAGATTTAGAGTCACCACGCTTTATAATAACAATAATACTCAGATTTAGAGTCACCACGCTTTATAATAACAATAATACTCAGAATACATGATATAGCGAATACATTAAAGATTTCAATCGCATCATATAGCAATGCTATCCAAAAACGATTTAAATAATGCAGTTACAATTTATATCCACGGGAATTACAAAGACGCCATTCATGCCGGCGTCTTAACAAATGTTTTAAATAATACAGTCACTCTTTGTAACAACGTTATCCGCAGAAGCCGTAAATATTTCAATCACATTATATTATTATAACATCTAAAATCGCAATGACTCAAATTTAAAGACCCCGACACTATATAAAAATAGTTTTCAGTAGGGTGCGAAAACATCCAGTCACATTATAAAGAATTGTATGATGGTATTCAGCAGTTTAAAGAATCCATTAACCTGATGTAGATACCACACTATATCTGTATAAGGTCAAAACGACTTTGGTCACATTCAATTTTACAGGATTCAATGACTTGATGTATCAGTTTTATTTAAATTTAGAGCCACCACGTGATATAATAATAGCATCCAATAGAGTTCTAAAGAATCCAGTCACATTATAAACATTAGTATGATGGTATCCAAAGTCTAAAGAATCCATTTATATGATGCATGAGTGTTCGTTTCTGTTTTCACATAATATAAGTGTAAACACCACACTATATAGTTAGAGTATCAGTAGAAGATTTAACGACTCCGGTCAAATTAAATTGTGATGATATCCCAATTGATATATTCTCCAATAACTTTATATGACAGTTTTATTTAAATTTGAATGAATGAATGAATGTTTAACGACACCCCAGTACGAAAAATACATCGGCTATTGGGTGTCAAACTATGGTAAAGGGAAAACTATTATTTAAATTTAGTCACCACGCTATGTAATAATAATACCCACAGTCATTTTAGCGTCTTATGTCAAATCTTGTTATAATGGTATCTATAATTTTACAGATGCACTGTATCAGGTTTAATCACAAACTATTTAAATACAATATAGTAATAGTATCCACAATGGTTTTGAAGGACTCTAATCACATTATATTATTATATGTATCGGAAAATGTAAATAACCCAATGACATATTAACAAAATATGTTAAAAGTTAAAGTTTGTTTTGCTTAACCACGGGAGCACATTGATTAATTAATCATCAACAAAATATGTAGACACCACAGAATACGCAGACATCACAAACTATGTAGACGCCACAAACTATGTAGACGCCACAAACTATGAAGACGCCGCAAGCTATGTAGACACCACACTATATAGTAAGAGTATTCACAAAGGATTGATCGACTTGAGTCATGTTATACTATGATGGTATCCAGAATTTTCACTATATAGTACTGTCATCTAAAACTGGTTTAAAGATCCCCAGTAAAAGAAACAAACACACGCACACAAACAAACAAACAGCCAGGAGATACAGTAGAGCTATCCACAGCTGTATTGGTTAAGAGTTGCACTTCACTGCAAGCGTTGAGACCCGACCACACGAAGTCAACACCGTTTGACCCCTAACTGTCATTAACAGAACACTGCGACTTTTGTCGAGAAAAGAGGAATATCGTTTAGGCTCTACTAAAATACTCTGTAAATGTTTCTCCAATCGACCCGCGCCTCACAGCAGCATCGACCGGCGTGGCGTCGTGCTGGTGTCGATGACGTAGTGCAGCGGTGATGTGATCGCACTCTAAAGTCAACGCGTCTACGCTCGCTTGCAAATCTTTGTGGTATTTAACTTGTCTGAGTTGCGCGATGGGATGGAGTGTGGGTGTACTATAGATGACAGACGTAAATGTTGTGGGAGTGGAGTGGAGTAGAGTGTACTATAGATGGAAGACGTCAATGTTGCTGGGGTGGGGTGGAGTGTACTATAGATGACAAACGTCAGTGTTGTTGGGGTGGGGTGGAGTGTACTATAGATGACAGACGTCAATGTTGTTGGGGTGGGGTGGAGTGTACTATAGATGACAAACGTCAATGTTGTGGGTGTTGGGTGGAGTGGAGTTGGGTGTGAGTGTACTATAGATGACAAACGTCAATGTTGTGGGAGTGGAGTGGAGTAGAGTGTACTATAGATGGAAGACGTCAATGTTGCTGGGGTGGGGTGGAGTGTACTATAGATGACAGACGTCAATGTTGTTGGGGTGGGGTGAAGTGTACTATAGATGACAAACGTCAATGTTGTGGGTGTTGGGTGGAGTGGAGTGGAGTTGGGTGTGAGTGTACTATAGATGACAAACGTCAATGTTGTGCGGGTTGGGTGGAGTGTACTATAGACGACAAACGTCAATGTTGTGGGTGTTGGGTGCAGTGGAGTTGGGTGTGAGTGTACTATAGGTGACAAACGTCAATGTTGTCATCGTGGGGTGGAGTGTACTATAGATGACAAACGTCAATGTTGTGGGTGTTGGATGGAGTGGAGTTGGGTGTGGGTGTACTATAGATGACAGACGTCAATGTTGTGGGAGTGGAGTGTACTATAGATGGAAGACGTCAATGTTGCTGGGGTGGGGTGGAGTGTACTATAGATGACAGACGTCAATGTTGTTGGGGTGGGGTGAAGTGTACTATAGATGACAAACGTCAATGTTGTGGGTGTTGGGTGGAGTGGAGTGGAGTTGGGTGTGAGTGTACTATAGATGACAAACGTCAATGTTGTGCGGGTTGGGTGGAGTGTACTATAGACGACAAACGTCAATGTTGTGGGTGTTGAGTGGAGTGGAGTTGGGTGTGAGTGTACTATAGATGACAAACGTCAATGTTGTCATCGTGGGGTGGAGTGTACTATAGATGACAAACGTCAATGTTGTGGGTGTTGAGTGGAGTGGAGTTGGGTGTGAGTGTACTATAGATGACAAACGTCAGTTGTGGGGGTGGAGTGGAGTGGAGTGGAGTGTGAGTGTACTATAGATGACAGACGTCAGTGTTGTGGGGGTGGAGTGGAGTGGAGTGTGGGTGTACTATAGATGACAGACGTCAATGTTGTGGGGTGGAGTGGAGTGGAGTGTGGGTGTACTTTAATAATTGACAGACGTCAATGTTGTGGGGCTGGGGTGGAGTGGAGTGGAGTCGAGTGGAGTGCGAGTCTACTATAGATGACAGACGTCAGTGTTGTGGGGGTGGAGTGGAGTGGAGTGTGGGTGTACTATAGATGACAGACGTCAATGTTGTGGGGTGGAGTGGAGTGGAGTGTGGGTGTACTTTAATAATTGACAGACGTCAATGTTGTGGGCTGGGGTGGAGTGGAGTGGAGTGGAGTGGAGTGCGAGTCTACTATAGATGACAGACGTCAGTGTTGTGGGGGTGGAGTGGAGTGGAGTATGAGAGTACTATAGATGACAGATGTCAGTGTTGTCGGGGTGGGGTGGAGTGGAGTGGAGTGTGGGTGTACTATAGATGACAGACGTCAATGCTGTGAGGGTGGGTTGGAGAAATTGGGAGGGTGGGGTATGTAACTTGTATGAGTTGCGGGGTGGGATGGAGTGTGAGTGTACTCTAGAACGCCAGATGTCAATGCTATTGGGGTGGGGGCCGGGGCCGGGGTGAGGGTGGGATAGAGTGTGAGTGTACTATATAGACTGCCCTATATAGACTCTCTCTCTCCCCCCTCTCTCCCCCCTCGCTCTCTCTCTCTCTCTCTCTCTCTCTCTCTCTCTCTCTCTCTCTCTCTCTCTCTCTCTCTCTCTCTCTCTCCCCTATTCAGAATATGTTCAATATAAAATTCCTCAACACATTTTGCCAGTTTTTCACCGAACGGCAAAGCTTCTGCTATTTGCAGCGTCGACAGCATGAAACTCTTTAGCCGGTGTTTATTTAACCAGGTTTTGTGAAAAAGCCGACTTCCACACTTGATGATATGCCCATCCAGAATACTTTACATGCCGCATCCCTAGATGTTTGACTCGACAGATCCACCGCCAACAAAATATAGCTGTGGGAAATACAACATTGGCCAACAAAATAGCCCAGAAAGTTTATGCTAGTCCAAACTAATTTGTTTAACGATATTCTAAAGTAAAATTAGCAGTGTCATACTTCACAGTTATGCATTTTAAATATTATCTTTGAAGTAAATTAAAAACATCGAGTTACGGATAACAATATTCGTTTTTGTCTAACACTGTAAATTATATTCACCTGAGATGAAGAAAAATCTTATAAAAAACATTCAATTGACAGGACTCGCATGACATTACCAAAAAGTGTGTTTTGTGTAACGACACCACTTGAGCACATTGATTAATTAATCATCGGCTGTTGGATGTCAAATACTCAGACGTCAGAGGACAGATTATTCTATTAGCAGCAAAGGATCTATATGCACAGGAACGCACATACCACGGTCTTACACAAGTTGTGGAGCACTGGTTGGAACGAAAAAAAACCTACCGGTTGAATGGATCCAACGCAGGGGTTTTAAGCATTTTAAATGTATCCAGTTACGTTATCGAACCAGAACGTTTCCCCAGACAGCTTCTTGTGAAACCCAACCCGATATCTAGAATATGACCACAAAAAAACAACAACAATTTCCCCAACATACTAGTTTATTAACCTTCATAATAACAGCAATCTAGACATCACAGCTAGCTTGATGCAACATATAAATAAACTATATTTTCGGAACAGTGAGCTATCTGTTTACATAGAGAATACGTAGTTAATGACGTAGGATATCGGCTTTATCCTAAAAAGGTAAGAATGGGAAATTTAGCGAGGCCTGAACATACAAATAAAAGTATATTTTCAGAACAGTGAACTATCTGTTTACATAGAGAATAAGTAGTTGATGACGTAGGATATCGGCTTTATCCTATGAAGGTAAGAATAGGAAATTTAGCGAGGCCTGAATATGATAAAGCCGATATCTTACGTCATTAACTTGTTATCATGTTACCACAGTCGGTCGTTCATAATGGGATACTTTAATACATATTTTCTCACTGAGAAGGTGGGTGGGTGAATGAACATAAATATTAGTATTATTACTACACCAGGTTGTTAACGTAAAAACTAAAAGTAAAATACTCATTGCATATCTCAAATAGGGAAATGATTTTAAAAAATAATAAAAGAAAATAAATAAATAATAATAAAAAAACACCCCAACAATACAACCCCCCCCCCCAACCAACCACCCAAAAAACCCAAACAAACCCCTCCCAAAAAACAACAACAACAACAACAACAAAACCCAAAAAACCCAAAGAACACAAAAAAAAAACCCAGAAACAAAAAAGAAACAAAGAAAGAAAGAAAACACAATGTCTGGACATTTCTCCTCGTTACAATTTATTTTGAATGTATCTACCTTCATGATGGGAACGCGATTGGTGTACATATGGTTAAGGATAATGTAAGAGAAAACTCACTGCCGCCACTCCGAAATCTAATATTTTCTATTAGCAGCCACATATCGTTTATATGCACCATCCGAATATCGTTGCACGACAACGGTTAGGTGACTGCTGTATGACGAACTGTCTCAATTATTGCTCTGAGCTGAGCTAATAACGAAACAATGATGATGGTGATAAACTGCTAATGATGTTGATGATTATTATTATAATCTTGATGATAATGGTAATAATAATAACAATAATAATCATAATAACAATAATAATAATAATAATAATAATAATAATAATAATAATAATGATAATACTACTAATAATAATTCATAATTATTAATACAATCAATCCCCCGAAGTATCCAACTACATACCAAATTTCAGCTAAATCGTACAGAACCGTTCTTACAAGAATAATTAAATTTCTGTTACATTCATTACAACGTAACGTCATCGGATTGGTCCAGACGTAGCAACGGGAGTTTGTTCATTTTTCGATGAACGTAAAAATTACGTCGTCAGGGAACGTCATATGTGATGACGTCATTTTATATGGGCAAGTTGTCTTAATGAGCGTTATTGTTTATGGATAAAAAATAATTCAAAATAAAGTATGACGTTTTAGTGTTATTATTAGCATGTATCATTCAAATTTAATTATAAGTATTGTCTGTTATTTCGTTTACGTTCATCTGAGTATGAACAAAAAAAATCATCCGCAAATTTATGTGAGAACGGCTTCGCCGATTCACACAGTTTGCGGATGATTTTTTTTGTTCATACCCCGATGAACATAAAAGAAACAACAGACAATCCTTAATTATACAACAGATGCGACAATAATAATAATAATAATATAATAATAATAATCATAGCAAAAGCAATATGTACACGTCAAAGGCTTGGGAACTAATAATAATAATAATTATAATGTTATGAATATGCGTAAAACATAGGTGTTAAAATAACAGATAATAACATCAACTTTTATTCAAACTACAAATACATAACGCTCGTGTACCCAGTTGACCTATTCTAAGGTATAGATTGTATTATTTAAACTGACACTTTTACTTATTAATAAACGTTGTGGACAACTGCTGTCACTTTTTTAATCCTAATGTCTGACGTCAAATAATATGCCGAATCAGCAGATTTCAGATTTGAATTTCCCGCCCAAGACACTCAATCTCGTCCAGCAAGAAGTCGAGATCTCGCGTGGTTAACGCGGGGTTTGATATGGCAACCCTGAAGAAGTTTGGCAGTTTGCCAAGAGGTTGGTACTGAACCATCATAGTGCCGGATTCCATCATCCGGGCTTTTATAGCTGGCGCAACCTGAAAATAAAAGCGCCATAATAAATAATAGAATTAGAACACTTTAAACACACTTCATTTAACTTTAATCAATCAATATGCAATTATGACCTCGTAAACTCTCTTTTACAGTGTTAATACTTTTGAATTTACTAAATTAATAATCAAAATGGTATTCCACCATGATTTTGCTTATTAAGCACAATTAATTAAATCCCATGAAATTTTATCCTACATACTTTCATTGTTCATATGAAATAAACAAAAACAAAGTGGGGTATACTTTTTGATTAGTGCTTTAGGACCTATAGGAGTATGGTCTGCCGCATTTGTATGCAACGTTTTAGCCCGTACTTCTTCATACCAGCATTGTAAAAGAAGATTTAGCCTATGCAATTTGATGACAATTTGTAGAGAAACGTTTTTTATTTTCACTAATATTTATTTCAAATATTTTTACGGATAAAAAAACCCCAAAAACAAATATATATATACATATATATATATATATATATATATATATATATATATATATATATATATATATATATATATATATATATATATATATATATATCGGTTTCCTTTGCACACAAATGGACTAAAGATATGCTATGTTTGACAGTGTAACACTTTCTGACAGTATAGGTGATCAAATATTCACAGCAGTACTTATTTCACTGAATTCTGTCCGGTGCTACGTTTGGTTTTACCTTATTTAGTTCCTCATCCGGGATATCCTCTCGACTCATCTGTCGCCATTTTGGAAGTATGTACCAGAGACAGACGTTAGGTCCCTCAATCTGCAAAACAAATCATTTAGCGTGTAAAAGCTAATAAGAAAACTTCCCAGAGAATCTGTAAATGTATATCAACGTTTATAAACAGTTTTTTGATCAACAGCATTAATACCAAAAATGGCTCCACCCCCCCCCCCCCCCCACACACACACAACATAGCTGTGACAGCAAACTTTTCTCACAACCCAATTACTTAACTTTGATTAAATTAAATATTTGTAGTTTAATATACGTCTTGTTACACATATACTTATGATTTAATTCACAGTTGATATATGTTAGAGTTTGTTCTATCAAGGGTATAGCTTTCTCTATACCATTAATAATATTACCGACGAAAATAATTAAATATTTGTAACATACTAAGGAATAGCTTATTTTGTAACATAGGTGCCCATCTTACCTGTGGCTAAGGTACATTCAGGTGTAAATGTTTAAAAAAAAAAAAAAAAAAAAAAAAAAAAACAACAAAAAAAACAAATATATATATATATATATATATATATGTATGTATATCAGGGCTCGACCTTAGCGGTAGCCCGTGGTGTTTTAGCTACCAAATGTTTGCTCGGGTTACCAGATGTCTAAAAATGGTAGTCCACCGAGCTATTATATATATTTGTTATACACGTCCAGTTACTCTGCAATCAACATGTACAAATGTATATTTGACAGTATATTTCTCATGATTTAAAAAAACCCCTAAAACATGTTTAAATAAAAAATAAATGATTTTAATATTTTCTCTCATTTTGTTAATGTATTAAAATTATAGGGCAACCCATTTGTTCTTGAATTTTTATACTGATGTTGATCATCACTTTATTTGTTTGCATTACCATAGTTTGACACCCAATAGCCGATGTATTTTTCGTGCTGGGATGTCGTTAAACATTCATTCATTCAGTCATTCAGTTATTCATTCAGTCATTCATTCAGTCATTCATTCATTATACTGGGGGCTACCAGAGTTTATAACCTGGTATCCCGGTTGGCTACCACAGAAATTATTTACTGTCAAGACAAAGTATATAATTAATTCTAAACCAGAACATAACAGTGGTATAAAACTACATTATCAACCTGCAGTAATACAAATATCAGGCAGCAACAATGATATAAAGCGAGTAACTACGACACAACCAGAGCATACCTCTTCCAGAACGAGATGGAAGGCCTCCCTCTCTTTCACTCTATCGCGGAGGTAGCTGAAACGATAATTGTTTTAATGTTACTCCCTGACATTGAATAAGTTACACCTCGGACAAGACATAATGCTTATTTCTCTACTAAAAGGGACATTCCCGAGTTTGCTACAATTTTAAAGATGTTATCGACTAACAGAGACTTTTTAACGATTATAATTACACATCAAATATATTTTTCTGCATAACATATTAGTGGCTGTATATTAAACGTGTTTCTGATCATTCTAATATCTGTACTAGGTTAAATTTAATTGTATTTCCTAATATATATTTGTTTCGTACGTAAGAAATTATTTGAAGACAAACTCTAGTTTGGGCTTCTTACAAATATTAAGACGACCAGAAACACATTGAATATGCAGACACTGATATTCTAAACAAGTTATATATTTAATATGTAAGTTTAATCATAGAAATATTTTATTATTCGGAAACATTTTACAATGCAGCAAACTCAGGAATGTCCCTTTAAGGCGTTAAGCATATATGTAAGAGCCAAGGTTTACATAACATACTAATTTAAAGGGACATACCCTAGTTTCTAAACACTAAGGTATATTTTTGACCATTATAGCCGTTTCTGATCACTGAAATCATACATTACTTAGATTTTATGGTTTAGATACATTCGAAGTGTTTTGGGTCATCCTGGTGCTTTTAATATCACAAAATGCATTTCTTATATTTTAAAAAACGCACGTGCGTCTGAGAAGAAACAGTTATGGAGTCGAGTTTTAGTCCGGTTTTAGAGGGTATTTCACCATTTCAAAGTCACAGACTAATGTTTCACTCAATTGTAACTTTATCCAAATGTGTTACAGGTTTGTAGATTAAAGTCGCATACCCTAGTTTCAACCTGTGAAAATGGACACTAAGTTTCGTTAAGTTACAAACTTGTAACACATTTGGATAACGTTACAAAAGAGTGAATCACGAGTCTGTGAAGTTGAAACGGTGAAATACTGTTAAAAATAGACTAAACCTCGACTCCATAAACTGTTACTTCTCAGACGCACGTGCGTTTTTAAAACTATTTTTAGAAAATGCATTTTGTGGTATGGGAAACATTAGGATTACAAGAAAAACTTCAGTTGTACGGCAATTGATAATCTAAACAATACAATATAAGTAAAGTTTGATTTCAGTGATCATAAACGGCTCTGATAGTGAAAAATATACATTAGTGTTTAAAAACAAGGGTCTGCCCCTTTAACTAAATGTAGTGTTAATGTTCATGTGTTGAAACTAGGGTATGTCCCTTTAACTGAGCCGCTAAGACAACAAAAAACAAAACAACAAGAACAATAGCAGAAGAAAACAACAACAACAAAAACAAAGGACCCATCCCAAGAGGACACATGGTATATGTAATGATTGACTGATGTATCACTTTAGGTCTGTTGCTTGGTGCTGGTTTTCATAATGTAAACATAACCAAATTGAGTTCTTATAAGAACTATAATTATTTGTTAAATTTTTTTCTGCAACATGAAGTTCTAAATCAAAATTTTGGAGCATAAAACTTATTTTGCTAACTAAAAATTTCTGGGTAGAATTCAAAATTTCTACAGTTTTCATAATGTAAACATAACCAAATTGAGTTCTTATAAGAACTACAGTTTTGTTTTGAACATGTTCTGCAACATGAAGTTCTAAATCAAACTTTCTCAGCATAATACTTATTTTGCTAACTAAACATTTAAGAGTGGGACGTAGCCCAGTGGTATAGCACTCACTTGATGCGCGGTCAGTCTGAGATCAATCCCTGTCAGTGGGCTCATTGGGGTATTTCTCGTCACAGCCAGTGCACCACGACTAGTATATCAAACGCCGTGGTATGTGTTATCCTGTCTGTGGGATGGTGCATATAAAAGATCCCTTGCTACTAATGGAAAAAGTAACGGGTTTCCTCTCTATGACTGTCAAAATGACCATATGTTTGACATACAATAGCCGATGATTAATAAATCAATGTGCTCTAGTGGTGTCGTTAACTAAAACAAACTCTTTTTTTTTTTTAAACTAAACATTTGTGGGTAGAACTCAAAATCGCTCAGAATTATACGTACTGTGCTAACTCAAAGTTGTGATTCACTTGAGCTTCAAATCCTTTGTCGCCCTGCAATGGAAACGTTTGATGATATACAATAACACACTCACAGTTTACACATTGTGCAATGTCAACGTTTGATGATACAGACTCACGTAATCAAAGTTTAAGAATTGTGCAACTAAATGTTTAAGAATTGTGCATTTCGACATATTTTCGTGCTTATATCCAATTAACGTTCAAGCACACTGTCCTGGACAAACACCTCAGCTATATGGGCTGTCGGTCCAGGACAGTAGGTTAGTTGTTAATTGTTAGTGGTTAGTGAGAGAGAAGAGGGTGTAGTGGCCTTACAACTACCCAGTGAGTCGTTAAAACTCGCTCTGGGTGGGAGCCGGTACCGAGCTGCGAACCCAGTACCTACCAGCCTTATGTCAGATGGCTTAACCACAACACCACCGAGGTCGGTGGGATTGTGCAATTCACCTGCTAAAAGTACCACAAAAATCGCAAGTCATTTTTCAACAGCCAAATAGATGTACATGTAGGTACGATCATGTCATCTATTTTGAGTGCTCCGCAAGGCTCAATGGGTAGGTGTAAACCACTTGCACCGACCAGTGATCCATAACTGGTTCAACAAAGGTCATGGTTTGTGCTATCCTGCCTGTGGGAAGCGCAAATAAAAGGTCCCTTGCTGCTAATCGGAATGAGTAGCCCATGTAGTGGCGACAGCGGGTTTTCTCTCAAAATCTGTATGGTCAGTAACCATATGTCTGACGCCATATAACCGTAAATAAAATGTGTTGAGTGCGTCGTTAAATAAAACATTTCTTTCTTTCTTTCTCATCTATTTAGCTGTGGCTAAGCTCGTGATTCACTTATTATTTAATTTGATAATGCTCTATAATACATCTCAGAGTTCTCAAACCACGTGCTGTCTTATTTTTAGCAGGCCATATTTTACTGCCTATTTCGAGCGCTGTATTATTACCATTATTAATTAATTAAATATTGTAATCGTTGTTGTTATTCGTCTTGTTGTTGTTGTTGTTATTGTTGCTGTTTAGTTTGTTTTATAAACATGTCACTTGTAGAAAATAGAGACATATCTTGATATAGGCTTTGGCTGTTGGTCTCGGTCTGGGATCAATCCCAGTAGTTGGGCCCATTGGGCTATTTCTCGTTCCAACCGGTGCATCACGACTGGTATATTAAAGGCTGTGATATGGTGATATGTGCTATCCTGTCTGTGGGATGGTGCATGTAAAATATACCTTGCTACTAATGGAAACAAAATGTAGCGGGTTTCCTCTCTAAAAATTACCAAATGTTTGACATCCAATAGCCGATGATTAATAAATCAATGTGTTCTAGTGGTGTCATTAAACAAAACAAACATTTTTCTTTTTTTCACTGTTGATCAATCGCTAACATGCAATGGAATGTTTTTATATTTATTTATTTTATATTTATTATTATTATATATTTTTAAATTATTATTATTATTATCACTATTATTATTATTATTATTATATATTAATATATATTAATTATTATTATTATATATATGTATATATATTAAAAACACAGTCCTGACCTTTGACCTCCACATGAGCCAGAGTTTGAAGATGTCGTTGTGACGTCCACACTGGATCGTCTTGTCGCCGGTGTCGTAGGAGATGTCGTAGTTCTTGTCTTGTTGGAACAGGTACTCGGCTTTCGACTGGTTAGCAGACAGCAGAAGACCCTTAATATAATAACGAGAATTAAAGCACTTCACCTTGATTATGTTTAGTGAGAAACGCGCAACACTGGAGACAAAGAAATTACTTTATGTTTAACTTAGAAAAGAAGTTGAATAGAGAGAAAGAAGGAATTTACTTTATGTTTAGAGAGAACATAAATTCACTGAAGAAAAGTTACGTATTGTGTAGTGAGAACAGCTCAACACTCGAGAGAAAGAAGGAAGTTACTTTATTTTTAGTGATAATAGCTCAACACTAGAGAGAAAGAAGGAAGTTACTTTGTGTTTAGTGATAACAGCTCAACACTAGAGAGAAAGAAAGACGATACTTTATGTTTAGTGAGGATAGCGGAGCATTGTAGAGGTACACCCATCATCTTGTGCGGGTTCCATGTAACCGAATCAGCTCTGAAATAAGTAAATGAGAGAAAGAAAGAAATAGAGAGAGAGAAAGACAAAGAGAGAAAGAGAGAGATAGGGGAGATATGGGGTTGAGGGACAAAGATAGAGAGAGAGAGAGAGAGAGAGAGAGAGAGAGAGAGAGAGAGAGAGAGAGAGAGACAGAGAGAGAGAGAGAGGGGGGGGGGTGGGGGTGAGGGGTGGGTGGGGGGGATGAGGGGTGAAGGGGAGATAGAGATCGAGAGAAATGAGGGACAGACAGACAGACAGAGAGAAATACATAGACAGACACATACAAACGACACATATGAGAGAGAGAGAGAGAGAGAGAGAGAGAGAGAGAGAGAGAGAGAGAGAGAGAGAGAGAGAGAGAGAGAGAGAGAGAGAGAGAGAGAGAACCTGATTCTAGAATACGGAAAGATTATTCTTTGTATAGGGAAAGAGAGAGAGAGAGAGAGAGAGAGAGAGAGAGAGAGAGAGAGAGAGAGAGAGAGCCAGATGGCGCTTACTTCTATTTTTTTAGGCGCCAAATAACAAAATTTGGAGCCATGTTTATATACCGATGTAATGTATGTATGTATGTATGCATGTAATGTATGTATGTAATGTATGTATGTATGTATGTTTGTATGTATGTATGCACCTATGCACGCACACACGCACGTACGTACGTATGTATGTATGTATGTATGTATGTATGTATGTATGTATGTATGTATGTATGTATGTGTATCCGTGTGTGTGCGTGTCTATGTGAGTATGTGTAAACCAAAGATGCAAATATTAAAGAACCTTGAAAAACATAAAGTGTATCAGAGAAACAATTGTACAGTTTATATATGTACTGGGTGACTTTAATATCTGTAACTGTCTGTTGAGTATTACATCAGGAAGTAAATACTAAGTCCCTACCATAATAGATTGTAATAAGCTAATTAATTTGTTTTACTGAAACTTCAGCGCTGGAGAGTGGCAGTCCTCTTATATGCGAAACAGTGTTTAAATTTATTGATATATTCTGTTATAAATGTGATAAGCAGAAGTACAATTTTGAAAATTATTTTCCTCTGATTTTTAATTGATGCATTAATAACACATTTTATTTGCAACAAATTAGATTTGAAAAAAAAAGCCCAAAACAAAACTTAGTATTTTCAAAGGAAAAGGGGGGAAAAGTGCCTTATAGTTCTAACATTACAAATAATATATTGGGAATATTTGGATGTATTCGGAATTCGCTGATAATAAACTGGTTTTCTACTTTATGTGTTTGCGTGCTGCATAAAAAAGGTTCACAGAGATTCCAGTCTATGTTAATCACGTGATCTATTTTAAATTTTTTGTTAGAAACCTTTATTTTCCATTTAAATAAAATGTTTTATAAGGGGTACCAAGACAAGTTTTATAACTATTTAGATATATTTTACTCTTATAATATATACTTTGGCGAAAACATGGCTGCGGTCTGTTTTCGTTGTGATCATAGTATCGAAGATGTAATCAATGTAATGATTTCTATCTTCGCGAAATCGAAGGTGAAGTGGATTTCACCTATACAATTAACAAGTCAAAGTTTAGTAGTATACAGCGACTACATCGCCAGAATTGTCTCCGAGCGTGACTATTGCTGATCTGTTTATTTTATATCAACCAAAACGAAAACAATGATCGCATATGCTACCAAATTGGTCGCAATGTATAGGTCAGCATATGGTGTTATGACGTTAGCAGTAGTTAGTATATACACTAGTACCTGTGGATACCTCGCAGTAGATGACGGTGTTCACGTGACAGAAGCACGGTCCCGCCCCATGCCGCCTGAAAGACAAATATACAATATTATACTATATAATTTCCCATAGTAGTATCTGACTTAACGCAATACAAATCATACTACCAGTCAAACTGTTCGCGAGCGCTCGATATCCGGAACATGTCTCTGTTTGAATTATTTCAAGTTAAATAACTTTTGCCAACACACACACACGCACGCACACACACACGCACGCACATATACGCACACTTGTACTTGCATGCGACTCACTCACATCGAGAGTTTTACTTGTATGTAACGCATTCACGTCAACAATTGTATTTTTATGTGACGTACTCACGTCGAGAGTTTTACTTGTATGTAACGCATTCACGCCAACAATTGTATTTTTATGTGACGTACTCACGTCGAGAGTTTTACTTGTAACGCATTCACGTCAACAATTGTATGTTTATGTGACGTACTCACGTCGAGAGTTTTACTTGTATGTAACGCATTCACGTCAACAATTGTATTTTTATGTGACTCACTCACGTCGAGAGTTTTACTTGTATGTAACGCATTCACGTCAACAATTGTATTTTTATGTGACATACTCACGTCGAGAGTTTGACTTTTATGTAACGCATTCACGTCAACAATTGTATTTTTATGTGACGTACTCACGTCGAGAGTTTTACTTGTAACGCATTCACGTCAACAATTGTATTTTTATGTGACGTACTCACGTCGAGAGTTTTACTTGTATGTAACGCATTCACGTCAACAATTGTATTTTTATGTGACGTACTCACGTCGAGAGTTTTACTTGTATGTAACGCATTCACGTCAACAATTGTATTTTTATGTGACATACTCACGTCGAGAGTTTTACTTGTAAGTAACGCATTCACGTCAACAATTGTATTTTTATGTGACATACTCACGTCGAGAGTTTTACAATTCACGTATTGTATTTTTATGTGACATACTCACGTCGAGAGTTTTACTTGTATGTAACGCATTCACGTCAACAATTGTATTTTTATGTGACATACTCACGTCGAGAGTTTTACTTGTATGTAACGCATTCACGTCAACAATTGTATTTTTATGTGACATACTCACGTCGATAGTGATACTTATATGCGACTCAGTCACGTCGACAGTTTTATTTGTAGGTGACACACGCACGCCGACATAATTGTCCTTGTTTGTGACGCACTTACGCCGACCAAGGTTTAACATGTATATGACGCATTCACGGCGATGAAATTTAGATGTTTGCGACGCACTTACGCCGACACAATTGTACTTTTATATGACGCACTCATGTCGACACAATGTTGATCTTTGTGACGCAATTACGCCAACAAATTTTAACACATATATGACGCCTTCATAGCGAATTTTTTTTTTTTTTTATGGGACACTTACGCTGATAAAGTTTTACTTGCATATGACGCAATTACGCCGACAACGTTTTAATTCTATATGACGCATTCACGGCGACAGAATTTAGATCTTTGTAACGCACTTAAGCTGACAAAGTTTAATTTGTATATGACGCACTCACGTCCACAAAATTTATATCTTCGTGATGCACTTACGCCGACAAAGTTTTACCTGTATATGACGCACTCACGTCCACAAAATGTATATCTTTGTGACGCACTTACACCGACAAAGTTTTACTTGTATATGACGCACTCACGTCGACATGAAGCCAAATTCCATGTTCGTCACATATATCAGCCACAGCTTCTACTGGGTCATATGCCGCCAAAATCGTCGTGCCGCACGTGATGCTCACGAGCATTGGTATCTTCCCATGGTCCTTTGCGTTTTGGATCTTATGCTTCAAATCATCTAAAGACATTTTGCCTCTGTAATGTAGAAGGAAGAAAGGAAGGAAATATTTTATTTTATGACACACTCAACTCATTTTATTTACGGTTACATATAGTTTAAAAACCACACATATATTGAGAGAGGAAACCCGCTGTCGACACTTCATAGGCTAGTCGTTTTCAATTAGTAGCAAGGGATCTTTTATAGGCATCATCCCACAGACAGGATAGTACACACCACAGCCTTTGTAACATCAATGGTAGAGAACTGGCTGGAACGAGAAATAGCCCAAATGGGCCCACCGAGAGGGATCAATCCTAGACCGATTGCGCATCAGGCGAGCGCTGTACCACTGAGCTACATCCCGCCATGTAATACAGAGGGAGGGAGAGAGAGAGAGAGAGAGAGAGAGAGAGAGAGAGAGAGAGAGAGAGAGAGAGAGAGAGAGAGAGAGAGAGAGAGAGAGAGAGAGAGAGAGAGAGAGAGAGAGAGAGAGAGGGGGGGGGGAGACAGAGAGAGAGATCTGTGAAGGTTTGTAACATTTAAGACTGGTTCTTGCGCTTAACGCTAAATGAATGTGATATGATAGAAAAGGATGGTATCAGTCACACTGTTCGCGAGCACTCGCCATCCTTAACATGGCTGTATTGAATGATCAGTATTTAAAATTAAAATAATGTTAAGGTAGATAACTCTCCTGAATTATTGTCATTATATTTTCTGAATTATTTCCCTTGCTGTAAAGAAATTTAAGTTTGCCATGGATTGTCAAGTTCTGATCGGCTTCGGTGGTGTCGTTGTTAATCCATCGGGCATAAGGCTGGTAGGTACAGGGTTCCCAGCCTGGTACCAGCTCCCACACAGAGCGAGTTTTTACGACTCAATCGGTAGATGTAAGACCACTACAATCTCTTCTCTCTCACTAACAATTAATAACTAACACACTGTCCTGGACGCATAGCCCAGATAGCTGAGGTGTGGACCCAGGACAGTGTGCTTGAACCTTAATTGGCATGGCGTGTCAAGTTCTAGTAAAGTACGTGCTAACCTTTTATCACACTTGACGTACAGAACGTTGTCAGAACCTATGCCTAGAAGACAGGCAGCGCGTCGAATAGAGTAATGTCCCTGTAATAATGAAAAATGGATTTTCACAGTACGAATTATGAATATTGTACGTGAAAACAAACGAAAACAGCAAGTTCAACAATATGGTGGAATGTGATGATGTAATAATAAAACATATCTACATGCAGAATGGTGTAATACTAAAACATGCAGAATGAATGGTGTAATAGAAAGAAAGAAAGAAATGTTTTATTTAACGACGCACTCAACACAATTTATTTACGGTTATATGGCGTCAGATATATGGTTAAGGACCACACAGATTTTGAGAGAAAACCCGCTGTCGCCACTTCATGGGCTACTCTTTCCGATTAGCAGCAAGACATCTTTTATTTGCGCTTCCCACAGGCAGGATAGCACAAACTATGGCCTTTGTTAGAACCAGTTATAGATCACTGGTCGGTGCAAGTGGTTTACACCTACCCATTGAGTCTAGCGGAGCACTCACTCAGGGTTTGGAGTCAGTATCTGGATTAAAAATCCCATGCCTCGACTGGGATCCGAACCCAGTACCTAGCAGCCTGTTGACCGATGGCCTAACCACGACGCCACCGAGGCCGGTAAATGGTGTAATGTAATAAGATTTATTACACACATATACCTATTCTATCTTACTATAGTGATACAGACATTTACAAACCGTGTAATAAATGTATCTTGTATCACACATATGCGCGATTAGGACCGGAATTTATAAATGGTGAATTCCCTTTTTATTTGTACTGGAGTTAGCGCCTATTGTATTACTGACGTCATGTCTGATTTACAAATGACGTCACATCGTATTTGAAACATTACACAAGACTGCACATCTATCTACATGATGGTGTCACAATAAGACATATGTAAGCGCAGAATGGATGGCGTAATAATACTATATCTACCCGCAAGATGTATAATAGCAAGATATATCTACCTGCAAGATGTATAATAACAGATATATATACCTGCAAAATGTATAATAACAAGCTATATCTACCTGCACGATGTATAATAACAAGATATATCTACCTGCAAGATGTATAATAACAAGATATATCTACCTGCAAGATGTATAATAACAAACTATATCTACCTGCAAAATGTATAATAACAAGATATATCTACCTGCAAGATGTATAATAACAAAATATATCTACCTGCAAGATGTATAATAACAAGATATATCTACCTGCAAGATGTATAATAACAAGATATATTTACCTGCTCAGAAACGAACATGACACTTTGGGGCATTCCCGTCATCCCTTCCGTCTTAGCTTTTGGAAAGAGTCTGTGTCTAGCGAGTAACACGCCGTACAAGTTCGATATAGCGCCGCCTGCAACAAAAACACACAATCAGTCTGTGTCTAGCGAGTAACACGCCGTACATGTTCGATATAGCGCCGCCTGCAACAAACACACACAGTCAGTCTGTGTCTAGCGAGTAACACGCCGTACAAGTTCGATATAGCGCCGCCTGCAACAAACACACACAGTCAGTCTGTGTCTAGCGAGTAACACGCCGTACAAGTTCGATATAGCGCCGCCTGCAACAAACACACACAATCAGTCTGTGTCTGGCGAGTAACACGCCGTACAAGTTCGATATAGCGCCGCCTGCAACAAAAACACACAATCAGTCTGTGTCTAGCGAGTAACACGCCGTACAAGTTCGATATAGCGCCGCCTGCAACAAAAACACACAGTCAGTCTGTGTCTAGCGAGTAACACTCCGTACAAGTTCGATACAGCGCCGCCTGCAACAAAAACACACAGTCAGTCTGTGTCTAGCGAGTAACACTCCGTACAAGTTAGATACAGCGCCGCCTGCAACAAAAACACACAGTCAGTCTGTGTCTAGCGAGTAACACTCCGTACAAGTTCGATACAGCGCCACCTGCAACAAAAACACACAGTCAGTCTGTGTCTAGCTAGTAACACTCCGTACAAGTTCGATACAGCGCCGCCTGCAACAAACACACACAGTCAGTCTGTGTCTAGCGAGTAACACGCCGTACAAGTTCGATACAGCGCCACCTGCAACAAACACACACAGTCAGTCTGTGTCTAGCGAGTAACACGCCGTACAAGTTCGATACAGCGCCGCCTGCAACAAACACACACAGTCAGTCTGTGTCTAGCGAGTAACACGCCGTACAAGTTCGATACAGCGCCGCCTGCAACAAACACACACAGTCAGTCTGTGTGTAGCGAGTAACACGCCGCCTGCAACAAACACACACAATCAGTCTGTGTCTAGCGAGTAACACGCCGTACAAGTTCGATATAGCGCCGCCTGCAACAAACACACACAATCAGTCTGTGTCTAGCGAGTAACACGCCGTACAAGTTCGATATAGCGCCGCCTGCAACAAAAACACACAGTCAGTCTGTGTCTAGCGAGTAACACGCCGTACAAGTTCAATATAGCGCCGCCTGCAACAAACACACACAGTCAGTCTGTGTCAGGCGAGTAACACGCCGTACATGTTCGATATAGCGCCGCCTGCAACAAAAACACACAGTCAGTCTGTGTCTAGCGAGTAACACGCCTTACAAGTTCGATATAGCGCCGCCTGCAACAAACACACACAATCAGTCTGTGTCTAGCGAGTAACACGCCGTACAAGTTCGATATAGCGCCGCCTGCAACAAAAACACACAATCAGTCTGTGTCTAGCGAGTAACACGCCGTACAAGTTCGATATAGCGCCGCCTGCAACAAAAACACACAGTCAGTCTGTGTCTAGCGAGTAACACGCCGTACAAGTTCGATATAGCGCCGCCTGCAACAAAAACGCACAATCAGTCTGTGTCTAGCGAGTAACACGCCGTACAAGTTCGATATAGCGCCGCCTGCAACAAAAACGCACAATCAGTCTGTGTCTAGCGAGTAACACGCCGTACATGTTCGATATAGCGCCGCCTGCAACAAACACGCACAATCAGTCTGTGTCTAGCGAGTAACACGCCGTACAAGTTCGATATAGCGCCGCCTGCAACAAACACGCACAATCAGTCTGTGTCTAGCGAGTAACACGCCGTACAAGTTCGATATAGCGCCGCCTGCAACAAAAACGCACAATCAGTCTGTGTCTAGCGAGTAACACGCCGTACAAGTTCGATATAGCGCCGCCTGCAACAAAAACGCACAATCAGTCTGTGTCTAGCGAGTAACACGCCGTACAAGTTCGATATAGCGCCGCCTGCAAGAAAAACGCACAATGAGTCTGTGTCTAGGAAGTAACACGCCGTACAAGTTCGATATAGCGCCGCCTGCAAGAAAAACGCACAATGAGTCTGTGTCTAGCGAGTAACACGCCGTACAAGTTCGATATAGCGCCGCCTGCAAGAAGAAGACACAATGAGTCTGTGTCTAGCGAGTAACACGCCGTACAAGTTCGATATAGCGCCGCCTGCAAGAAAAAGACACAATCAGTCTGTGTCTAGCGAGTAACACGCCGTACAAGTTCGATATAGCGCCGCCTGCAAGAAAAAGACACAATCAGTCTGTGTCTAGCGAGTAACACGCCGTACAAGTTCGATATAGCGCCGCCTGCAAGAAAAAGACACAATCAGTCTGTGTCTAGCGAGTAACACGCCGTACAAGTTCGATATAGCGCCGCCTGCAAGAAAAAGACACAATCAGTCTGTGTCTAGCGAGTAACACGCCGTACAAGTTCGATATAGCGCCGCCTGCAAGAAAAACGCACAATGAGTCTGTGTCTAGGAAGTAACACGCCGTACAAGTTCGATATAGCGCCGCCTGCAAGAAAAACGCACAATGAGTCTGTGTCTAGGAAGTAACACGCCGTACAAGTTCGATATAGCGCCGCCTGCAAGAAAAACGCACAATGAGTCTGTGTCTAGCGAGTAACACGCCGTACAAGTTCGATATAGCGCCGCCTGCAAGAAAAACGCACAATGAGTCTGTGTCTAGGAAGTAACACGCCGTACAAGTTCGATATAGCGCCGCCTGCAAGAAAAACGCACAATGAGTCTGTGTCTAGCGAGTAACACGCCGTACAAGTTCGATATAGCGCCGCCTGCAAGAAAAAGACACAATGAGTCTGTGTCTAGCGAGTAACACGCCGTACAAGTTCGATATAGCGCCGCCTGCAAGAAAAAGACACAATCAGTCTGTGTCTAGCGAGTAACACGCCGTACAAGTTCGATATAGCGCCGCCTGCAAGAAAAACGCACAATGAGTCTGTGTCTAGGAAGTAACACGCCGTACAAGTTCGATATAGCGCCGCCTGCAAGAAAAACGCACAATGAGTCTGTGTCTAGGAAGTAACACGCCGTACAAGTTCGATATAGCGCCGCCTGCAAGAAAAACGCACAATGAGTCTGTGTCTAGCGAGTAACACGCCGTACAAGTTCGATATAGCGCCGCCTGCAAGAAAAACGCACAATCAGTCTGTGTCTAGGAAGTAACACGCCGTACAAGTTCGATATAGCGCCGCCTGCAAGAAAAACGCACAATGAGTCTGTGTCTAGCGAGTAACACGCCGTACAAGTTCGATATAGCGCCGCCTGCAAGAAAAAGACACAATCAGTCTGTGTCTAGCGAGTAACACGCCGTACAAGTTCGATATAGCGCCGCCTGCAAGAAAAAGACACAATCAGTCTGTGTCTAGCGAGTAACACGCCGTACAAGTTCGATATAGCGCCGCCTGCAAGAAAAAGACACAATCAGTCTGTGTCTAGCGAGTAACACGCCGTACAAGTTCGATATAGCGCCGCCTGCAAGAAAAAGACACAATCAGTCTGTGTCTAGCGAGTAACACGCCGTACAAGTTCGATATAGCGCCGCCTGCAAGAAAAAGACACAATCAGTCTGTGTCTAGCGAGTAACACGCCGTACAAGTTCGATATAGCGCCGCCTGCAAGAAAAAGACACAATCAGTCTGTGTCTAGCGAGTAACACGCCGTACAAGTTCGATATAGCGCCGCCTGCAAGAAAAAGACACAATCAGTCTGTGTCTAGCGAGTAACACGCCGTACAAGTTCGATATAGCGCCGCCTGCAAGAAAAACGCACAGTGAGTCTGTGTCTAGGAAGTAACACGCCGTACAAGTTCGATATAGCGCCGCCTGCAAGAAAAACGCACAATGAGTCTGTGTCTAGCGAGTAACACGCCGTACAAGTTCGATATAGCGCCGCCTGCAAGAAAAACGCACAATGAGTCTGTGTCTAGGAAGTAACACGCCGTACAAGTTCGATATAGCGCCGCCTGCAAGAAAAACGCACAATGAGTCTGTGTCTAGCGAGTAACACGCCGTACAAGTTCGATATAGCGCCGCCTGCAAGAAAAAGACACAATGAGTCTGTGTCTAGCGAGTAACACGCCGTACAAGTTCGATATAGCGCCGCCTGCAAGAAAAAGACACAATGAGTCTGTGTCTAGCGAGTAACACGCCGTACAAGTTCGATATAGCGCCGCCTGCAAGAAAAAGACACAATCAGTCTGTGTCTAGCGAGTAACACGCCGTACAAGTTCGATATAGCGCCGCCTGCAAGAAAAAGACACAATCAGTCTGTGTCTAGCGAGTAACACGCCGTACAAGTTCGATATAGCGCCGCCTGCAAGAAAAAGACACAATCAGTCTGTGTCTAGCGAGTAACACGCCGTACAAGTTCGATATAGCGCCGCCTGCAAGAAAAAGACACAATCAGTCTGTGTCTAGCGAGTAACAAGCCGTACAAGTTCGATATAGCGTCGCCTGCAACAAACACACACAATCAGTCTGTGTCTAGCGAGTAACAAACCGTACAAGTTCGATATAGCGTCGCCTGCAACAAACACACACAATCAGTCTGTGTCTAGCGAGTAACACGCCGTACAAGTTCGATATAGCGCCGCCTACAACAAAAGACACAATCAGTTTTGACGACACATCTTCACCTTTTTAGAAATTTCTGTCCATGCCAACATATATATATATATATATAATATAATATATATATAAAATTAAATTTTCTTTGCGTCTACACACTTTACGGCAATCTGTTTGGTCCAGAGGTTCATATCTCGATGAACCCCCCAAAAAGTAAGCCACGCCTACTACTCCCCCCCCCCCCTCCCACGACTCGCACAACTTTAGTGCAACAAGCCGGATTATTCTGGCAATCATATTTAGATATTTTGAAGAAAACACACGTGAAAGCTACAAAAATTGTATACGATAAATTAATGGAAAATGCTATAGCAGAGAAGACATATGGATCTATACGCATTGATTAAAAAAAACCCCACAACAAAGAAAAAACCTCTTCGCTAATCATGACATGAGACTGTCGTTGGCCAAAGAAATCATGTAGGAAACTTCATGCCTGTAACTTACTTGTAAGCGATGTTCAACAGCTGTTGGCGAAAATTAAACGGTTCCACCGACAGCATAAATGTGAGACACGTTCCCTTCATTCACTTTCATAAAATATAAACTAAACACGAATAGGACAATTCCTTCCAATATAGGCCTAACTAATTGATCTGTAAAAATGCACAGCAGCTAGAGGAAATGACGTAATTTACAAAAAATCACCTGATTCAAATAATAGTGAATAAACGTTCGCATTCTTACGCGACATAAGTATCAATGATGTTTACACAAACAATACTACAGGCATATTTAAAGCTAAACAAACTAAATTCAGTTATGTATTGTTAAAGTATGCATATAAATTTAATTATAAGATTTGACCGCAATTATTTTTTGGTTCATGCAAGTATGAACCGAAAAAACGATGTGCACACTTTTGTATGACCCTCTACCCGGGATCATACAGTGTGCAAATCGTTTACTTGTATGAACCAAAAAATAATTGCAGTCAATTCTTATATATATATATATATATATATATATATATATATATATATATATATATACATATATACATTTGGTAATTTTGACATATAGTCTTTGTGAGGAAACCCGCAACATTTTTCCAATAGCAGCAAGGAATCTTCTATATGTACCATCCCACAGACAGGATAACTCGTACAACTGCCTATGATGTACAAGTCGTGGTGCACTTCCTGAAGCGAGAAATAACCCAATAAGCCCAACAACGGGGATCGATCCCAAAACCGACCGCGCATCAAGCCATCGCTTTGCCACTGGGCTACATCACGCTTCACAAACTTGTACGCTGTATGAAGTCCTCTGACAATACCCGTTGTAATCGTGTTTACCTGGAGCAAATATTCCATCACCATCGTCCCACCCAACGAACTGACGCATGCGCTGTAAAATGACATCTTCCATCAAAGTGAATACTGGAGCAACTTCGTACGTGAACCTGGAGTCAAAAAAAGAAGCTTGTTTTGTTTAACTACATCACTAGAGCACATTGATTTATTAATCCTCGGCTATTGGATGTCAAACGTATGATAATTTTGTCATATAGTCTAAGAGAGGAAATCCGCTAAAAATTTTCATTGGTAGAAAGGGTTGTTTTATATGCACCATCCCACAGACATGATAGCATATACCACGGCCTTTCTGAAGTCATAACGACAATGATAATAAAATGATTTGATGATTCCGATGATATGAGGATAAATGATCATTAGGTGTAAACAAACTGTCACTGTCATAACTATTAAATATCCTCATGATGATGACGACGACGATGATGATGATGATTATTATTATTACGGTGATGATGATAATGTTGATGATGATGATGACTATGATGATGACGACGACGGTTTTGATGGTGATGATGATTATTATTAAGACTATGATGATAATGACGATGATGATGATGATGATGACTATGATGATGATGACTATGATGATGATGATGATAATGATGACTATGATGATGATGACTATGATGATGATGACTATGATGATAATGATGATGATGACTATGATAATGATGACTATGATGATGATGACTATGATGATGATGACTATGATGATGATGATAATGACGATGATGATGACTATGATGATGATGATAATGACGATGATGATGATGATGACGACTATGATGATGATGACGACGACTATGATGATGATGATGACGACGATGAGGACGATAATAATTATTATGATGATGATGATGATGATGATGGTGACGACGATGATAGTGACTGCTTGTTATGAGGATGTCCTACTTTCAACATGTAAATAAGTTACATTTATGATTTATCTCATATATTTTATTACATATATGATACTAAGATGCACATGTACAGTATCGTTTATTAAATGTTACAGATATGTTTACGTACTGTATATTTTATGATACTAAGATGCATATGTATCGTTTATTAAATGTTACAGATTTATTTACGTACTGTATATTTTATGATACTAAGATGCATATGTATCGTTTATTAAATGTTACAGATGTATATACGTACTGTTTATATTATTACGTACGCTATTGATGTGTGTATTTACTATTAATTTTATTACGTATGATTCGTAGGATATATATAAACGGTATATTTCGTTTCAACTTATTGTCGTGCTTATATCCAATTAAGGTTCAATCACGCTGTCCTGGACACACCTCAGCTATCTGGATGTCTGTCCAGGACAGTGGGTTAGTTATTAATTGGTTAGCGGTAAGCGAGAGAGAAAAGGGTGTAGTGGTCTTACACCTACCCATTGAGTCGTAAAAACACGCTCTGGGTGGGGGCCGATACCGGGCTGCGAACCCTGGACGTACCAGTCTTATGTCTGAAGGCTTAACCACGACACCACCTAGGCCGGTAACGGTATATTGTAGTTCGTGTATTACTGAGCTGTTATTGTACTATATTACTGTGCGACCTTGTAAATACATTACTATTTTTATTTCTACTGGTAATTTTTTTTAACTATTCGCTATGTGATGATTTCTAGTGTAAATTGTATTAAGTATGTTACTGGGATGTATAAGCTACGCCTTTGATGTACCAAATGTAGAGCATTGATTAAGACGAAAGAAGAAGAAGATCCGTCATAGTGTTTAAAACTAGGGTCTGTCACTTTAATTGTGAAAAATACGTCGTAGTGTTTAAAAACTAGCGTCTGTCACTTTAATTGTGAAAAATACGTCATTGTGTTTAAAACTAGGGTCTGTCACTTTAATAGTGAAAAATACGTCATAGTGTTTAAAAACTAGGGTCTGTCACTTTAATAGTGAAAAATACGTCATAGTGTTTAAAAACTAGGGTCTGTCACTTTAATAGTGAAAAATACATCAGTGTTTAAAAACTAGGGTCTGTCACTTTAATAGTGAAAAATACGTCAGTGTTTAAAAAACTAGGGTCTGTCACTTTAATAGTAAAAAACATACGTCATAGTGCTTAAAAAGTAGTCTGTCTCTTTAATAGTGAAACATACGTCATAGTGTTTAAAAGTAGGGTCTGTCACTTTAATAGTGAAAAATACGTCATAGTGTTTAAAAAGTAGTGTCTGCCACTTTAATAGTGAACAATACGCCGTAGTGTTTAAAAACTAGGGTCTGTCACTTTAATAGTGAAAAATACGTCATAGTGTTTAAAAACTAGGGACTGTCACTTTAATAGTGAAAAATACATCAGTGTTTAAAAACTAGGGTCTGTCACTTTAATAGTGAAAAATACGTCAGTGTTTAAAAAACTAGGGTCTGTCACTTTAATAGTAAAAAACATACGTCATAGTGTTTAAAAAGTAGTCTGTCTCTTTAATAGTGAAACATACGTCATAGTGTTTAAAAGTAGGGTCTGTCACTTTAATAGTGAAAAATACGTCATAGTGTTTAAAAAGTAGTGTCTGTCACTTTAATAGTGAAAAATACGCCGTAGTGTTTAAAAACTAGGGTCTGTCACTTTAATAGTGAAAAATACGTCATAGTTTTTGAAAAGTAGAATCTGTCACTTTAATAGTGAAAAATACGTCATAGTGTTTAAAAACTAGGGTCTGTCACTTTAATAGTGAAAAATACGCCGCAGTGTTTAAAAACTAGAGTCCGTCACTTTAAGATAAATGCAATGCTTAAATATTCGACTTACATGTTTGTGTTAGATGCCGCTGATAACCACTCGCCCGCCATGCCTATGATGTCAATCCCTGTAGAAAGCTGATTTAGGAATCTTGGATGGCCTTAATAAAACACACACACAAAACAAAAAGGTTTTATTAGGTATTGAGTAAAATGTCTTCTTTAAAAGTCGACCGGCCTCGGTGGCGTCGTGGTTAGGCCATCGGTCTACAGGCTGGTAGGTACTGGGTTCGGATCCCAGTCGAGGCATGGGATTTTTAATCCAGATACCGACTCCAAACCCTGAGTGAGTGCTCCGCAAGGCTCAATGGGTATATGTAAACCACTTGCACCGACCAGTGATCCATAACTGGTTCAACAAAGGCCATGGTTTGTGCTATCCTGCCTGTGGGAAGCGCAAATAAAAGATCCCTTGCTGCCTGTCGTAAAAGAAAAGCCTATGTGGCGACAGCGGGTTTTCTCTAAACAACAGTGTCAGAATGACCATATGTTTGACGTCCAATAGCCAATGATAAGATAAAAAAATCAATGTGCTCTAGTGGCGTCGTTAAATAAAAACAAACTTTCTTTAAAAGTCAAAATTTCCGTCATTTCAGGGTCGATCAAGAAATTTATAACAAAATAAATAATACGTCATATATAAATCTACCTTACCAGACCTTAACAAAAACATTTTATTAGGAAAAGTGAAAAAGCCTTCTTTAAAAGTCAAAATTAATTTTTAAAGAAAAATAAAAAATAAAATATTTTTCATTTCGAAGTTGATCAAGACATTTGTGACAAATAAAATAACACATACATAAATATACTAACCATAATATAAGTGAAACAAAAACTAAAATAATCTTAATACGTAGTAATAGGAATTCATAACAAGATAAACGTCCTTTAATAATATATGCAAAGAAAGATAATTATAATAAAACTACTACTAAGACCAAAATAAAGCGAACGTAAATTAACAAATTAGTAGGGGAAAAGTACTAATATTAACTCATAAAATAAAATATAAACCGATAAGGATAAATTTAATGTTAAATCAGTAAATACCAAGTTTTGTTAAAGCCACTAAAATAGCAACCCATACTATGTAAAATATTGAAACAAATAACATAAACAGCAGCAACAACTACAACAACAATAATATAAAATGATACATATTGTTTTGTGACCAATTATGATCTTCATCCATTTAAAGGAACATACCCTAATTTTTAAACAATAAATCATATTTGTTCACTATTAGAGCCGTTTACTATCACTGAAATCAAACTTTACTTATACTTTATTGTTTAGATTATCCATTTCCGTACAACCGAAGTGTTTCTGGTCATCCTGGTGTTTCTAATACCACAAAATGCATTTTTGTGTGCATATTTTTAAAAACGCACGTGCGTCTGAGAAATAACGATATGGAGTCGCGTTTTTGTCTATTTTTAAGAGTATTTCTATGTCACAGACTCTTGTTTCACTCTGTTATATCCAAATGTGTTGCAGGTTTGTAAATTAAACAAACTTAGTGTCCATGTTTACGGGTTGAAACTAGGCTCTAGGTGAAAAATATGCCTTTGTGTTTAAAAACTTGGGTCTGTCCCTTTAATAATTAATTAGTGGAAAAACGTGAATTCGAAATAGATAGAATGACCAAGCACAGTATGTTACAGACCTTATTCCCAGTTTGACAAATTTGTTTTACACGTAAAGTACCAGGTTTAACGCCACTACCGTTTATACGTGCTACCTGACTGTTCCCAGTGAACAGTATTTATAAACGAAGATTACACAAAGCTCATTATAAACTACACGGCTCAAGTATCCTTGAAAAGAAGGAAATACATATACAGAGTTCATCTAGCTAGACACGTCAGTAACAAAACAATTATGGTACGATAGAGCATGTAGACTGATTAAAAATATCCTGCTTTATTGAAAATAAAACTCTACAAAAACACAAGACACAATAAATAAATAAAATAATAATAAAAAATAAACAACAACAACAAAATAAAATAGTAAACAAACAAAATACATGAGTCACAAAAACAAACAAACAACACAAATGAAAACAGATCAACAAACAAACAATAAACAACAAAAAACAAAACATCATGCAACGAACTCTCATACCAAAAGAAGAAGATCCCCCCTCCCCGGGGGTGTGTGCACGGGGGCCATGGTCCCCCCAATGAAACCTTTTTTTTAAAACTATTAAATTTTATAAAATCATACATACATACATACATACATAAATACATACATACAAAGTATGGGTTGCCCCCGCCCCCACCCCACCTGTATGGGTTGCCACCCAAAATAAAATCCTGGTATAGCGAGGTGCAATTTTGTTTTTATAACTGTAGTTGTGTTTATACTTTGCATTAAAGGGACATTCCTGAGTTTGCTGCATTGTAACATGTTTGCGAATAATAAAATATTTCTACGATTAAACTTACATATTAAATATATTTTCTTGTTTAGAATATCAGTGTCTGTATATTTAATATTTTTCTTGTCGTCTTAATATTTGTAAAAAGGCCAAAATGGATTTTGTCTTCAAATAATTTCGTACGTACGAAAACAAATATTTTAGGAAATAAAATGAAATTTAACCTAGTACAAATATTAGAACGATCAGAAACACGTATAATATACAGCCACTAATATTTTATGCATAAAAATATATTTGATATGTAATTACAATCATTAAAAAGTATCTGTTGGTGGATAACATCTTAAAAATTGCAGCAAACTCAGGAATGTCCCTTTAATTAGTAAACTTTATTCTAAGACAACAAAGCAAGATTTCAGCTTTAATGTACTACCATTCGTTACCTGTCTTAACACAGTACTTGAGAGTTTCTTTACAGTCGCTCAGTATCTGTTCCAAGTCTCGTGGATTCTCGTGGATGACGAGACAGTGGTCCATGATCTCGCGCAGCTGGTGCGGGTGATGGAAGTCGAGTATCTTGGCGCCCCGGTCTCTCTCCGTGGAGACGTAGCTAATCAGAATATTAACAACCTCAGTCAAGAAGCGGGCTGACTTCGAGGAATCTTTCAGAAATTCTGAAAAAAAGAGAAGAAAAGATGATTAATCATTATAAAGTTAAAGTCTGCAGTGACAAATCTAAGGGGGACCCAGGTGCCCGTCCCCTAAATTTTGCGAGAGTTATATTTTAATTTTATTTTAATTGATTTTACGTTCGAGAATCCGAGGAATTCCTTCGGCCACGTCGTTGGGGCCCCATTGGGCTATTTCTCGTTCCAGCCAGTGCTCCACAACTGGTGTAACAAAGGCTGTGGTATGTACTATCCTGCCTGTGAGACGGTGCATATAAAAGATCCCTTGCTACTAATCGAAAAGTGTAGCCCATGAAGTGGCGACAGCAGGTTTTCCTCTTTCAATATATGTGTGGTCCTTAACCATATGTCTGACGCCGTATAACCGTAAATAAAAATGTGATGAGTGCGTCATTAAATAAAACATTTCCTTCCTAAATGGATTTTCTGGATTCAACACTGATTTGTTTTGTTTAACGACACCACTAGAATACATTGATTTATTAATCATCGGCTATTGGATACAGTTTGTTTTGTTTTGTTTTATGTCACCACTAGAGCACATTGATATATTAACCATCGGCTATTGGTTAAAGGTTTTTAAACCCTCTACATTTTGTTTTTCATTAGTAGCAAGGGATCTTTTATCTCACAGAGAGGATAGCACATACCACGGCCTTTGATATACCAGTCGTGGTACACTGGATGAGGTGCAATGGGTCGCAGGATCGATCGCCCTATTTTTTTTTTTCAGGCCCGAAGGAACCAAGGGAACCAGCTAGAGGGGCCCACTTGAAGAGTAAAATGTCCAACTCTATATAAATAAAGATGAAAATCTGGCTTGACCCACTTTCTTTTTGGCCGACCGTTCAAAACTGCGCCCAATTTCCTCAACCCAAATTGCGCACCTTTTCTCTTTGGCATAATACTTTGCTCCATTCCAAATTCAATAGCACCATCACCCCCCGCCTCCGCCACGGTCGGGCTGCTGGTGCTCCCTTGCACCTGCCAGAGCAGGCGGTCCCTCCTCCCCCCCTCCCCCACCTTTCCTGTCCTAGACAGAGGAGCCGGCCGAGGCCGGCTCTTGTGCCCAGGACAGGCGTGCGCTACCACAGCTTGCTCTGAATGTGCGACTAATCCCCCCAGTAGGGGTTGTGTCCCCATTCCTCGTACTAGGCGACATTTAACTCAGTCGGTTTTGTGGGCTGGCTTGAAGTGCTTGTGTCACAGGATCGAACCATTCCGATGGATCCATTGAACTGATTGAGGGTTTCTCTCGTTCCCTGGTCAAATGCCGTGGTTTGTGCTTTCCTGTCTGTTGGAAAGTCAATATAAAAGATCCCTTGGTACATTAGGAAGAATGCAGCGGGTTTCCTCTGATGACTACGTTTCAGAATTACCACATGTTTGCCATCCAATAACCGATGATTAATTAATCAAAGTGCTCTAGTGGTGTCATTAAACAAAAACAAACTAAACTCCTCGTACTAACCAGTGCCTTACGACTGATACTATCCTGTATATATATATATATATATCTATATCTATAAAAGCATTAAAAAAATCCCTTGTTATATTGGTAGAATTAGCCTATGTTGGTCACCTGATAGCCGTAATTGTTTTCTTTTCTTTCCGAAGAGAGAGAGAGAGAGAGAGAGAGAGAGAGAGAGAGAGAGAGAGAGAGAGAGAGAGAGAGAGAGAGAGAGAGAGAGAGAGAGAGAGAGAGAGAGAGAGAGAGAGAGAGAGAGAGAGAGAGAGAGAGGAGAGAGGAGAGAGATAGAGAGAACGAGAGAGAGAGACACCCGAGACACACACAGACACAGAGACAGACACACACACCCGCACACACACACACACACACACACACACACACACACACATGCTACTCATTCCACGGCCTTGTCGTACAGTCGTGTAGCACTGATTTGAACAGGAGAGAAAAAAACCCCAACCCATTGAGATCGTTCGAACCATACCACAGAACTACGGCCTGCCCCTGTTCCACAGTTTGCGTAATGTAGGTTTGATCGGGCGCATATGCATATTGTCTGGACGAGTTGATGGATTTATTATTTTAAGGTGCGCCAACACCTCAGGTCTCATGAATATCACAACTTGGAAGAGAAAGACAGAGAGCTAAGGAAGGAAATGTTTTTATTTAACGACGCACTCAACACATTTTAATTACGGTTTTATGGCGTCGGACATATGGTTAGGAACCAAACAGATATTGAGGGAGGAAACCCGCTGTCGCCACTTCATGGGCTACTCTTTTCGATTAGCAGCAAGGGATCTTTTATATGCACCATCCCATAGACAGGATAGCACATACCACGGCCTTTGATATGCCATCGTGGTACATTGGCTGGAGCGAGCAATAGCCGCATGGGCCCACTGACAAGGATCGATCCCAAACCGACCGCGCATCAAGCGAGCGCTGACAGAGAGCTAAAGAGAGGAAGGAAATGTTTTATTTAACGACGCACTCAACACATTTCATTTACGGTTATATGGCGTCGGACATATGGTTAAGGTCTCACTACACAGATCACTTCCGGGTGAGAGTTCATTCATCACGGTCCACTATAGTTCCCAATTGTGACACATGTTCACTTCTAGGAAATGGTGAAGAATTAAAACAATATGTATGTTTAATGGTTAAGCCTTCTGGCTGTATTTTACCCATGTTATTTTGTAATATTGTGCATCGACCTTTTGGGACATGGGTGTACAGCGCAAGAGACAGCCGGAGTGAATCGGTTAATGAACCACCTGTTCGGACCGGTACTACAGCCAGATGCGGTCATATAGCAAACAACTGAGACGGAAATGTTCTCAATTTTGGAGTGAAAATAAATGCTTATATAATATATGTTCGCAATGGTGTATGTTGTTAGTGCCAACAAGAACCCGTTCTCTTGGCAATCTTCGTTTGAAGTTGGGTTAATTTAACATGGGTTTTAATGGCAGATAGCATCTGTGTAGTGAGATCTAAGGACCACTGTGACGGAACATGCTCTTAATTTTGTTTTCGCCTGTGGCGATATTAATTGTGTTAGAAGGCCGTGTGCAGTTCATTGCACTTAGCCAGGTGGGCAACTTGTTACGTAATACTTCTGCGCGATGGTCGTCTAATACACACCCAGAGCAGGTGTGGAGGCCATGTGGCCAGTAGTTACGTAATACCTCCGCGCGACCGTGGAATCTCTAGCGAACTGGCGACATTAAGTCTGACGATCTGAGAAAAAAAATACCGCTTGGTCGCGGTGGAAATATCAGATGATAAGATTCGGTGCCGCGATGTACCCCTAGGCGATATTTCGATTTATAATAAATAGCTAGTGTTTTAGAGTTATGAGAGGAACCAAAAAGGAAGGCCTCCCGGGAACGTTGTCCGTTTGGACTTTGGTAAATATTTTATTTCTGCTCTGTTGTATAACCTTGATGTGATTGATGTGACTTTAAATATTTTAATACTGTATTATACCAATATTATTTAGACAGTGTCTTCGGTCATCTGACGAAGTAAATCGTAGTCTTACTGGTCTATATTTATACGACTATTTGGTAATATAAAGCTTAGCCAGTCATCCTAGAAGACCTAGGTAAACTGTAGGTTATTGTCTTTATTGTGATAGGTACCAGTATTAATTCTGTGTTACAAGGTTACTGAACGAGTAGTAAGGGTTAATTAAAAATTAACCAGTTAGGAATAGGGCTGTAATTCCTTTATTAATTAAGTTCTCCTAGAAGCGTTTCTCAATTATCACACGTGTGGGTGTTGTGTCACGGTCAAAAGATTAGCATATTGTGTAAACTAGACACCTAGAGATTAACTAATTAAGTGATCAAGTCTGGGTTGTTATTATTGTTGTTATTAATTAACTACTGCGGCTGTACATTTGTCAGCGTAGGTTAATACAGATTCCAAAGTGTATTGTGTTTTTGTTGTGTTTTCTAGTGAACTAAACGTGCTATATTATATATACTTTATATAAGATCGTATCTCTGATCATACCTAGAGACGAGCCATACTCGGGTAAATACCGCCTGTTACAGAGAGATCTAATAGATATACAGTTAGGAGAGATATTTGGACAATCGTGTATTATTCAGTTACGGGTATTATAGAATCCCCGTGACAGGAGTAGAAAATTGGGGCGCTCGTCCCGGATCTGAAACGGGACATGCATAGTTAAAAAAGTACTGTTTGTAAATGGGGGCTTTATAAATTATTTTTACAAATAACTAGAAGTAGCAACGTTGTTCACTAGAAAATTAATTAATAATAAGTGCGTCATATCTAAACATGGATAAGAATTTGCTGGATAGGCCTACGCTCAGTGTAGTGGAGATTAAGCGAGCACGTAAGGCCGAGTTAGTTGAAATCGCGGGTGAGCGAGTAATTGATTTAACATCAGCTAAAACCTTAGGAGATATAAGGACAATTATTATCCAGGAAGTTTTTGGTGATAGTCCTGTTATGGAAGACAGTGAGATTGTTCCAGAGATAGAGATAAATGAGTTAAGTGTGGAACAACAATTAGCTTTTAAAAGACTTGAGTACGAAAGAGAAGAACGTGCATTAGAGAGAGAGAGAGAGAGAGAGAGAGAGAGAGAGAGAGAGAGAGAGAGAGAGAGAGAGAGAGAGAGGGATAGAGAAAGGGAGAGAGAGAGGAGAGGGAGGGATAGAGAGAGAGAGAGAGAGAGAGAGAGAGAGAGAGAGAGAGAGAGAGAGAAAGAGAAGATAGGGATAGAGAGAAAGAAGAAAGGAATAGAGAATTCCAGTTAGCAAAATTAAAAGTGGAACATGAATTAAAGTTGAATACTGAAGAAGTTAGACGTGAGGCAGGAAATGGTTTTAACATGTCGGAGGCTTATAGATCAGTGCCTGTATTTGATGACCAGGAGGTAGTTATGTTCTTCCAACTTTTTGAACGGGCCGCAAAGCAGCTAAATTGGCCGCAGTCTAAGTGGGCATTGTTAGCCGTGTCTAAGTTTAAGGGGAAGGCTAGTGTAGCTTATAATTCAATGAGTGATGAGCGAGCAAGTCAGTACGACCTAGTTAAGGCTGCGGTGTTGAGGGCGTATGAATTACGACCTGAGGATTATCGTTTACGGTATAGCGAGTTGAGAAAAACGCAGGGTCAGTCTTATAGTGAGTTTGTGGCTAAGAAGGCAGGGATGTTTGATAAATGGGTGGTGTCTCATCAGGTAGAGTCATATACCGAGTTACGGGAGTTGTTGATCTTACAGGACATTAAAAATGGATTACCAGTTAGCTTACGTATTCATTTAGAGGATCGTGATGTCAAAAAGATAGAGGAGGCAGGCATAGTGGCAGATGATTACGTGTTAATACACAAAGCTCAGGCAGTACAGGGTAGCTCTTTACAACAGGGTGATAAGAAGAAATTTCAGCCAGGTTTTTCCCGGGAAAGTAACTATCGGGGAGAGTCTTCTAGTTGGTCAGCTAGTCAGGCAAGGAATGCACCTGGTGGGCAAAGTTAGGATAGACCTGCATTATCAGCCAATGCACGAACTTTTCGTCCACATTGCAGTTACTGTAAAAAGGATAACCATCTTATCGGGGACTGTTTTAAAAGGAAACGCGATAATGCGCAAGTGGTCGGTTTAGTGAGGTCAGCTCCGTTAGCGAAAAAGTTAATGGTTAGTCCCATGGCAGAGAAAGTAAACCCGTATGTGTCCACTGGTATGGTTTGTGATGTGAAACAAGAGTTGTGTCCTAAGGCAATATCAATCTATCGAGATACAGGTTGTAGTCAGTCGCTGATCACGTCGGAGTGTTTAGCTGGTATTAAGAATTCAGATATAGGACGTAGTTTGGCTTTAACCTCGGTTACTGGAGAAAATATGGTTGTCAGGTTACATAAGGTTTTCTTGTGTTCGAAGTTTGTGACGGGACCAGTCATTATGGGTGTTGTGAAGGACTTGCCTGTTGAAAACATAGGAGTTTTGTTGGGTAATGATTTGACTAGTCAGTGTTGTCAGCCGAAATGTGACCAATTGTTAATTAAAGACAGCACTTTACCAATAGAAGAGAGTGAGGTTGATGAGATCAGATATCCTGCGTGTGTAAAGACTAGGGCTATGGCCAGTAGGTTAGCACGGGACCTAGAGGATATTTGTGATTTGTCTGATACGTGTGTGTGCCATGAAATTGGAGTGGATGAGGTTATCAGTAAATTGGTAGATAAGCCAACTGACAAATTAAATGTGGTGGAACCTGTTGATCTCCCGCAGAGGGGAATTGAACCAGTTGTGTTTGATAGAGGGGATTCACCTTGTAATAGACAAGAGTTAATTCTAGAGCAGGGGGCTGATCCAAAATTGTTGGCAGTTCGCACTACATTGTTAACTGAGAGAGTATTGATGAATAAAAGAGTTAGGGATAGGAGGTTGCCGGCGACCGAACTAGCTAGGAAGCAACTGAGCCATGCTCAGAGCAAAATAAAATCAGTGTTTGATAGGAAGACTAGGAGTCGGGAATTTAAACCAGGGGATAAGGTGCTGCTGTACCTTCCCATTAAACGGGGTTCATTACAGAACAGGTATTTCGGTCCCTATGTTGTGCACAAACGGGTTAATGAGAAAGGGCATGTGATAAACACTCCTGATAGGGTTAGGAAAAGTAGGTATTGTCACATCAATTTGCTAAAAGGTTATTTTGACAGACTGCCGATAGTTCCAGAGAGACCGGTCCAAATTGAGAGACACTCAATTTCCTGTGATGACGTCAAGACTGCAGAGGTCAAGTTGGCCAACGGCCAGATTCTAGCAGACTTGAGCCCCCATGCGAGCAAAGTTGACTACGTTGAAACAAGACAATGTTTCCATTTGTCAGAACCTTCCAACGGTTACCAATACCTTAAGCCAAGATGTGCGCTTGGAACCCAACGCTACACCGATTCGACAGCATGCCTATCGGAGAAAACCTGGAAAACGTGCGACGCTGAAAAAGAAGGAAACGAAGTTCCATTGGTCAGTTGAATGCGAGAAGTCATTCAACCGTCTCAAGCAGAGGCGCTACTCGTCTCCCGTGATGGCAGCACCAGACTACCGAATGCCGTTCAAGCTAGCTGTGGGTGCCAGTGACGTGGGTGCTGGAGCTGTGCTGTTCCAAGAAGACGAAGACGGACTGGACCATCCTAATGAAAGCCTCCAAACAGAGAGTTTTGAGATGGAGTCTTCTTCTGCAAGAATACCCAATTACCATTGGACATATCAAGGGCACATCCAGTGTAATCGCTGATGCCCTGTCCCGAAGTTGAACGTTATGATAATGTGTTGACACTCTTGATTTCTGTTTTGTTTTGATATATTTTATTTGTATACCAGGGACTCAGAGACTCAGTGTGATTACTGGTAGTGACCTTATTATTACTTGTGTTATAAATGCCCGGATGCGTCGGTTAACGCCCGTTTTATTTTAATGTAGTATATTTCCCTATTCCTAGAGTAGAGGAAATATCCTTTTTGAGGTGGGGGTGTGTGACGGGACATGCTCTTAATTTTGTTTTCGCCTGTGGCGATATTAATTGTGTTAGAAGGCCGTGTGCAGTTCATTGCACTTAACCAGGTGGGCAACTTGTTACGTAATACTTCTGCGCGATGGTCGTCTAATACACACCCAGAGCAGGTGTGGAGGCCATGTGGCCAGTAGTTACGTAATACCTCCGCGCGACCGTGGAATCTCTAGCGAACTGGCGACATTAAGTCTGACGATCTGAGAAAAAAAATACCGCTTGGTCGCGGTGGAAATATCAGATGATAAGATTCGGTGCCGCGATGTACCCCTAGGCGATATTTCGATTTATAATAAATAGCTAGTGTTTTAGAGTTATGAGAGGAACCAAAAAGGAAGGCCTCCCGGGAACGTTGTCCGTTTGGACTTTGGTAAATATTTTATTTCTGCTCTGTTGTATAACCTTGATGTGATTGATGTGACTTTAAATATTTTAATACTGTATTATACCAATATTATTTAGACAGTGTCGTCGGTCATCTGACGAAGTAAATCGTAGTAGTCTTACTGGTCTATATTTATACGACTATTTGGTAATATAAAGCTTAGCCAGTCATCCTAGAAGACCTAGGTAAACTGTAGGTTATTGTCTTTATTGTGATAGGTACCAGTATTAATTCTGTGTTACAAGGTTACTGAACGAGTAGTAAGGGTTAATTAAAAATTAACCAGTTAGGAATAGGGCTGTAATTCCTTTATTAATTAAGTTCTCCTAGAAGCGTTTCTCAATTATCACACGTGTGAGTGTTGTGTCACGGTCAAAAGATTAGCATATTGTGTAAACTAGACACCTAGAGATTAACTAATTAAGTGATCAAGTCTGGGTTGTTATTATTGTTGTTATTAATTAACTACTGCGGCTGTACATTTGTCAGCGTAGGTTAATACAGATTCCAAAGTGTATTGTGTTTTTGTTGTGTTTTCTAGTGAACTAAACGTGCTATATTATATATACTTTATATAAGATCGTATCTCTGATCATACCTAGAGACGAGCCATACTCGGGTAAATACCGCCTGTTACAGAGAGATCTAATAGATATACAATTAGGAGAGATATTTGGACAATCGTGTTTTATTCAGTTACGGGTATTATAGAATCCCCGTGACAACCACACAGATATTGAGGGAGAAAACCCACTGTCGCCACTTCATGGGCTATTCTTTTCGATTATCATCAAGGGATCTTTTATATGCACCATCCCACAGACAAGATAGTACATACACTGCCTTTGTTATACCAATTGTGGAGCTCTGGCTGGAACGGCTAAAGAAAGAGGATTGCCTATAGAATGTCTTGTTTTACAGATGTAGGCAGACACTATGTGATATCGTGGATTTCAGCGTTGACGAGGGGAAAAATGACAGCAGAGAGAACAAAAATTTCATTAGATTGTATCATCATTTATTTTCGTGTTTATATCCAATTAAGGTTCAAGCACTCTGTCATAGACACACACCTCAACTGTCTTCGCTGTCTATCTAGGAAGTGGTTTAGTTGTTAGTTGTAAGGGAGTTAGTTACGTTCTTGTTGTAGCGTTACACCTTTTCCGTCTGTCACGGGCGGGATTTAGCTCAGTCGGTTGAGTGCTTGCCTGAGGTGCTTGCGTCGCAAGATCGACCCACCTCGATGGATCCATTCAAATTATTGTTGTTTTTTATCGTTCCAACCAGTGCACCACAACTGAACAAAGACCGTGGTATGTACTTTCCTGTCTGTGGGAAAGTGCATATAAAAGATCCCTTGCTGCATTAGGAAAAATGTAGAGGGTTTCCTCTGATGACTACGATTCAGAATTACCAATGTTTAATATCCTATAGCCGATGATTAATTAATAAATGTGCTCTAGTGGTGTTGTTAAACAACACACATTTTTCTGTATGTCTGTCCTGTCGACCTGCAGCAAGGGTTTCTTGATATGTAATGTTCCAGAGATGGGACAGCACATACCACCACTGTAGACTAGGAAGAATATTGCTCGACATAGCATAAAGTGTCTACAAACTGCATGAGATCGATTGTTGCAGACTGCAAATATACATGCCTGTAGTGCGTAACATGGAAGGACGATATTTTAATGTCAATCTTTGATGTGAATTTTGTTTATTAATGTTAGTTAATTCTTCAGTGATGTGTATCAATATAATCTGTTTAAAACCAAACAGCCTTTTTTTTCAATTCATAAGAACATAACATTAATGAAAATGAACTTCACAACGTAAAAATATAAGTGGCGATATTTTAATGTCGATCTTTGATGTGAATTTTGTTTATTAATGTTAGTTAATTCTTCAGTGATGTGTATCAATAAAATCTGTTTAAAACCAAACAGCCTTTTGTTTCAATTCATAAGAACATAACATTAATGGAAATGAACTTCACAACGAAAACAAAGGTAAGTGGCGATATTTTAATGCCAATCTTTGATGGGAAGTTTGTTTATTTAGTTAATTCTTCAATGATGGGTATCAGCACAATCTGTTTAAAACCAAACAGCCTGTTTTCAATTCATAAGAACATAACACGTAATGAAACTGAACTTCCCAGCGAAAAAACAGATAAGTGGCGATATTTTAATGCCAATCTTTGATTAATTCTTCAATGATGAGTATCAACATATCGTGTTTAAAACAAATCTAAAATTTTCAGTTCATTACGTGTTACGTTTAGAGCATATTGGATTGAACTTCCCAACGAAAACCCCCCCCCCCCCCCCCCCCCCAATCCAATTTGTTTGAGTAACAGTTGTTCTGCTACAAAATAAAATTGTCTATTAAAAAGCGTTCGATAGTTTGTATAGATGTTTGATCTGTAACACCGGATTAATCTAACACTATTTGACTCTCAAAACCGCGAAAATTGCTAAAGAGAAACAATTCTATAATGTATGTGTTCAGCGCGTGCACTCATTTACCGTTATTACTCATCCAAACGCCGATGATTGTCTTTCGTGTTGGTATCTCGTTAAACATTCATTCGTTCATTTCAATTACGCGGCGTGTTGTTATCAGCTCGGGATGCATTCTAATGCATATTTTAGTAGTCTTAACAACAATGAAAAGGACTGTCACGTACTGCTGAACTACCCATTATATGCTGGAGAAACCAAACATCAAATACCGGCAAAAACGATACAGATATTCGAGCAAATTATGCTAACATGAGGCCTTCTTTTACCACGTAGTTCCGTCATTCTAACCTCAAATTTTTTTGTAATCCATTTAAAAATGCGTAGTAATTCGAATAAATGTTGTTATGCAGATTCGGGCTGCCTGCCCCCCTCCTCGCTACAAAAATAGGAGCCAATCAGCGTTTACGTAAGGTAAGATAATAAAAAATTAATATAAATTGTGGGAAGTGCATACAAAAATATCCCTTGGTGCTGACGTACAAATACAGCGAGTTTCCTCCACAGCACAAGTGTCAACGTTATTAAGTAGTGCAGGGAACACACAAAGTCAATACTTTTATTACATACCTATTAAATTTTACTATAGTGATAAATACATTTTGAAACCGTGTGATAAATGTATCTTTCATCACACATATGTGCACTCTGGACCGGAACTTGTAAATGGGGAATTCCCTTTTTATTTTTACTGAAGTTAGCGCCTTTTTGTTACTAAAGTCATGCATGATTTACAAATTACGTCACATCGTATTTGAAACATTACACATGGCTGCCGCAGATTATGATTCTTAACGTTAAGCAAATCCATGAAAAGAGTTTTGATCATAGATTGAACAACGTGTTGTTATGTCGTTAAATTAAAAACTGTTTTTGTAAAACGCAAAAGACGACGCACTCAACAAATTTTATTTAGAAATATGGTTAAGGACCACACAGATTTTGAGAGGAAACCCGCTGTCGCCACTACATGGACTACTCTTTCCGATTAGCAGCAAGGGATCTTTTATTTGCGCTTCTCACAGGCAGGATAGCACAAACCATGGCCTTTGTTGAACCAGTTATGGATCACTGGTCGGTGCAAGTGGTTTATACCTACCCATTGAGCCTTGCAGAGCACTCACTCAGGGTTTGGAGTCTGTATATTTCTTAATGTGGAGGGTAAGTTGCTTCCCTTTATATTACAGCAAATTTAAAATGGCGGGCAAATGTTTTATGTTGTCGTTGGAAGATTTATTTAGTTAATAATGATGCAAATACTTTAATCGGGATTTTGTGAGTACGGTAGGTTATACATTTTTGGTTTGTGTGTTCATATGTTGCACTATTTCGGTTGAGAAACGGTTGAAACATGGCGCCACAAGTTTTGAATACCAGCTATATCTATATAGGGTATGTAAGAATATTCGGACGTAGAAAGAACCACACGTTCTACGTCCCTTCGGACTAGATAATCAAGTAACTGATGATTAATTAACAAATATCCTTTGGTCGTATCGTTAAACAAAACAAACTTTAACTTAACTACTAGAGTAAACGCTTCCCCTCAACATGGAATAACGCGGACATTACCCAATCACTTGGTATGGATTCTTTGGTTTCAGTCGATCGTAGATCGATTATGATGGGTAAATATTGACATGGCCTAGTTCTACCGGACTTCCTCTTCACACAGCGACACGCCAAAAGTATTCACGAAATTTCCTTGATGCTTTATCTTATTTTTAATCAAAGAGAGAGAAAGAAAAGAAACCTGATTCTAGAATACGGAAAGATTATTCTTTGTATAATAGCAGGGCTATATGGAACCGGAATGGAGGCTAAACATTCAATAAAGATCGACAAACATTCAAAGGTACTCGCTCCTACACATCTCTAAAGGGTGGGACTTAGCCAAGTGGTAACGTGCTAGCTTTATGCGCGGTCATTCTAGGATCGACCTCCGCCGGTCGGATAGACGTGTTTGGAAATTTAGCATAGAATTATCCTATAAATATCATAGTACTTTTTCATCATCTGTAATTCAAATTGATGTCTTCTGATTTTTAAGACTTTTTATTTGTTTTAATCAAATGCAAAACTGTTTATAAACTATATTTCTAGGACTATTTGTATTATTTCTTTACTGAGTGACAGACATGCCTCGAGGAAAAAACCCACAATCGGCCATGTCCGAGCGGTCACAGGTGTCATTAAAACGAGGGACGCCAGCTAGAGCACAAGGTGTTCGCCAGAAGAGAAGGAAAGCAACTTCTAATCAAGTTGAAGAACCGACTCCTACCAGGAAGGGACCAAGCGCAGTTCCTGTCGCGGAGAATGTGATCGGTGAGTGTGTACACGGTAGTAGTGGCAATGGGATGCAGGTACCGACAATAAATTTTGATAGAATTTTACAGCACACCCATTCTGTTTAAGAATCCTCACCCCCGTCCTCCCTTCCTCCACTCTCGGCGCCTCCTCGGGATGTAAATAATGATACCATTCACGTACTAGAGGAGAGTAGTTTTGATAGTGTAGCAGACGACATTCCGCTAAAGTTAAAGGAGAAAATTTGGAGAGGAGAGTATATCGAAATGGCCTTGCTTCTCAAGTCTGCAACGGAGTTTGATAGCACAACATCAAAGGGCGAAATAGTGTTTAGTGAAGGCCATCTCGCAATTATCAACTCTCCCAACTAACCCATTCAAAACATCCACACTTGGACAACGGCTTTTCTTGTATACATAAGCATAATGCTTGAACAAGTTCCAAATAAGGCACAAGAACTTTTGAAACATAGCAAATATGTCCGTTTTGCAGCTATAAGTCAACTGGTTGGTTAATTATGATGTACAGTTTCATATTAAAAAACATGTTATACAAATTCGTCATGGGGGTGGGGAGAGTTAATTGAAAGCGAAAAGTGGGCAATGTACATACTAACGGGAAGAAAACACGAGACAAGCGCTTTTACCGCTAACACTGGTATCAGCCAGATGACCTCATATCGGAGTCGTGCTACGGCTATTAATCAAACTGGAAGGTCGACGCCCATCCCAGTTTTCAATATTTTCGTCAATTCGGAGCCAACAGTCGCCGCTAATGCAAAAGCGAACCAAAGAAAGAAATGTTTTATTTAACGACGCACTCAACACATTTTATTTACGGTTATATGGCGTCAGACATATGGTTCAGGACCACACAGATTTTGAGAGGAAACCCACTGTCGCCATTACATGGGCTACTCTTTCGATTAGCAGCAAGGGATCTTTTATTTGCGCTTCCCACAGGCAGGATAGCACAAGCCATGGCCTTTGTTGAACCAGTTATGGATCACTGGTCGGTGTAAGTGGTTTACAGCTACCCACTGAGCCTTGCGGAGCGCTCACTCAGGGTTAAAAATTCCATGCCTCGACTGGGATCCGAACCCAGTACCTACCAGCCTGTTTGCTGCGGCCGAACTGATTCAAATTTTAAAAACTTGTTTTTGTGTTGTGTTTTAAAGATGCTGAAGTCTATATAAAAATCTGACCGGCCTCGGTGGCGTAGTGGTTAGGCCATCGGTCTACAGGCTGGTAGGTACTGGGTTCGGATCCCAGTCGAGGCATGGCATTTTTAATCCAGATACCGACTCCAAATCCTGAGTGAGTGCTCCGCAAGGCTGAATGGATAGGTGTAAACCATTTGCACCGACCAGTGATCCATAACTGGTTCAACAAAGGCCATGGTTTGTGCTATTCTGCCTGTGGGAAGCGCAAATAAAAGATCCCTTGCTGCTAATCGGAAAGAGTAGCCCATGTAGTGGCGACAGCGGGTTTCCTCTTAAAATCTGTGTGGTCCTTAACCATTATGTCTGACGCCATATAACCGTAAATAAAATGTGTTGAGTGCGTCGTTAAATAAAACATTTCTTTCTTTCTTTTATATCAAAATCTATGCATTAATTAAATGTAGTGTCCATTTTCACGGGCTGAAACTAGAGTCTGCGCCTTTAACGTACATCTTGCGAATTGACTCATTTTCGCGAAAAGGTAATCCTGCGAAAATAAACTATTTTACAGATTATATTATAGAAACCAACCGCCAACCCCACAACAATTACATGTATTAACTTTCTGGGCCCATATTTTCGAAGCTATCTTAGCCTACGAAATCGTAAAATCATCGTAAGCTATGACGTCACTATGGCGTGTGCTGCAGTGACGTCACAACCTACGACGGTTTTACGATTTCGTAGCGCTTCAAAATGGGCCCTGCTTTGGAAGAAGAGAATATTCTTTGTGAGTCATTGCACAAAATTAAATAAATCAGTAAATAAATAAATAAATATGACAAACAAGAAACAACAACCACTCTTTACTTCAAGCGGCCAAAAAGAGAAGCACCTGTCAGTAAACAGCAGCATAAAAATTAAAGTTAAAGTTGGTTTTGTTTAACGTCACCACTAGAACACATAGATTTATTTATCATCGGCTATTGGATGTCAAACACTTAGTAATTTTGACATATATACTACTCAAAAGAATTTAAGGGTCAAAAATTTATAACCAAATAAGTTTCAGAGTGTATTAGATTGATGATGTAAACTACACCAAATTTTTTTTTTATTGTTCCATATTTACAAAAACCCACAAATAAACGTCACTGTATACAAGAAAGTCACATGACATGCTGTCAAAGTTGAAGGTTGTCAAACATGGATTTTACACATTAGAACATTCGTTTAATAGTGTGTGAATCCACCCCTGGCGCGAATACACTCGACACATCGTTGCCTCATGCTGTTGATCAGACGTCTGAAGAACTCTTGGGGAATGGCCTGCCATTCTGCCATAAGAAGTTGACCCAGATCATGAAGGTTGGCCGGAAGGGCATGGTTATCCCGAACTCTCCTGCCTAATTCGTCCCAGGCGTTCTCTATTGGGGCCAAGTCAGGCGAATATGCTGGCCAATCCATCCTGGCGATACCTTGTTGTCTGAGAAAGTCCGTTACCACCCTGGCGCGGTGGGGTCTGGCATTGTCATCCTGCAGAACTGCCCCGCCGCCAATCTGCTGAAGGCCCGGGAGAACCAACGGCCGGATAATCTCATTCAGATAGCGGATTCCATTCAGATTGCCATCCACCACATAGAGGGGGGTCCTGTGGTGGATAGAGATGCCGCCCCACACCATGACGCTGCCACCACCGAACCGGTGACGTTGTCTAACGTTAACGTCAGCGAAGCGCTCCCCAGGACATCTGTAGACACGAACCCGACCGTCGTTGAACTGGAGACTAAACCTGGACTCATCAGTGAACATCACTCGACCCCACTGAACACGTTGCCACCGCAGATGAAGCGTGCACCAGTGACGTCTGGCCGTTCTGTGACGTGGTAGGAGTGGTGGTCGAACAGCCTGGCAACGGCAGCGTAGATTATTGGCTCTCAGACGATTGCGTATGGTTTGATCAGACACTCGAGTTCCAGTCGCAGTCCGCAGATTGTCACGTAATCGGCGTGCAGTGGTTGTGCGTTGACGTAGAGCCATATTGGTGATGTAGCGGTCCTCTCTATTTGTAGTGCTTCGGGGTCTTCCCGAACGTGGACGATTTCGAACAGAATTCGTTACTTGGTACCGTTGCCACAGTCGGCCAACGACACTCTGACTGACACCAAGTCTCAGAGCAACATTTCTTTGCGTATTGCCATCCTGAAGCCAAGCAATAACCCTTCCTCGATCTTCGATAGTCAGTTGAAGTCATACCATTGTCGAATTTGGAGTGTGCACCGTACACGAACGCAAGCTCCAATTATACAGAAATTCAGCATTGGGAACATGGAATACACATGCAAAGCGTGCAAATGAAGCGCTTTGTGAAAAAGCAAGTTATGGGCACTTAGCAGACCTTTCACTTTCGCCCTAATTTACGTGCAAATGTAAGCATGTTTTTGCCATTAGAACTAGTCGACAGTGTCAATGACAGTGGATTTTAATTCATTTATGTGTTGCTTAGACCCACTTTCGTCAAAATGGAACAATACCATGCGTGACATTATGGTTAGCTAATATAATTGACATTCAGAAAATAATGTCGAAAATATCGTCTGACCCTATATAATCTTAGAGAGGAACCGCTCTACATTTTCCCCATTAGTGAAAAAGGATCTTTTATATGCACCATCCCACAGACAGGATAGCACATACCACGGTCTTTGATATACAAGTCGTGGTACACTGGCTGGAAAGGGAAATAGCTCAATGGGCCCACCGACGGGGATCAATCCTAGACCGACCGCGGATCAGGCGAGCACTTTACCACTGGGCTACGTCCCGCTCCTACATCAGTATACAGGTAGTACACTACTTAAAGTGGTATTCCGTTCTACATCAGTATACAGGTAGTACACTACTTAATGTGGTATTCCGTCCTACATCAGTATACAGGTAGTACATTACTTAATGTGGTATTCCGTCCTACATCAGTATACAGGTAGTACACTACTTAATGTGGTATTCCGTTCTACATCAGTATACAGGTAGTACACTAGAAACAAAAATCCATACGATAACACACACACACGTTCAAAATGCCATACGATAACACACACATCAATTGTGTCAAATTTAAATGTTTGTTTTGTTAAAGACAATATTGGTAACGGGATTAGCGACCGAAAGAGTCCTATAATATGATTAGCGCCTTCCCCTTTCAATCATAATACACGGTTTTAGAGAAAAATAGGGTAACTAATAAAGAACAATATTTCTCTGTACGTCAATCTAAAATGAAAGTGAAGAAGCAAAAGGAGAAAGACAAAATAAAAAACGTACAAAAGAGAGAGTTGGAAAAAAAAAGAAAAAAAAAAAAAAGTTTTATTTAACGACGCACTCAACACATTTTATTTACGGTTATATGGCGTCAGACATATGGTTAAGGACCACACAGATTGTAAGAGGAAACCCGCTGTCGCCACTACATGGGCTACTCTTTCCGATTAGCAGCAAGAGATCTTTTATTTGCGCACCCCATAGGCAGGATAGCACAAACCATGGCCTTTGTTGAACCAGGTTATGGATCACTGATCGGTGCAAGTGGTTTACACCTACCCATTGAGCCTTGCGGAGCACTCACTCAGGGTTTGGAGTCGGTATCTGGATTAAAAATCCCATGCCTCGACTGGGATCCGAACCCAGTACCTACCAGCCTGTAGACCGATGGCCTAACCACGCCGCCACCGAGGCCGGTAAAAGAGAAAGTTGGAGCACTAAATGTATCACTATATAGGTCTACAGGTAGGAGACTACCGTTATTTGTGAATCTTCAGCTGAGATTTATACATGCCAGACCCTGGGATCCTAAATGCCCAATTACGGCTTAAAAATAAAGAAAGGTAAGGTATTTTTAGTCTCAACGAAAGTGCAAATAGGCTCATAATTATAAAAAGGACTCATTTTAAATATTGTTATTTAAATGTGTGTGTTACTTTTCCATCATAATATGTCCAAAAGTCCAAAATGATTCCGATTTATGACAGTGTTAACGCTCATACAAACCACACCCAAGCGGGAGTTGGCGGATATATATCCCATATATTTATGGAAACTTTGCTCATCAAACCTTACACAAAATCTCATTTGAATCAAGGTTTAGCTATTAAATTTTTCACAAAATCAGCTTGTTTGGAAATTATTCAAAATGATCGCGCCCCACTTTTATCACAGGGAAAATAAAACCTTGTGCATGAATAAAAAAACCCCTCATTACAGCTAAACCATTTGCACACGTGGCGAAAAACCAACTGTATTTTGTTTTTAAAATAACTCCTTTGCTATCAATAAGCTTAAGAATTTACTTCATATTACAAATAATTATCCTTCAAACATGGATCTATGGAAAAACAACAAGTGAATTATTTTCCAGACATGGTACACAATGAATCTAGCTAAATGTATACGGCTACGTACAAGCAGAACAAGTTTAGGAAATATGACGATTGTAAAGTAACCCCTACCTGAAGCGAATGCCCCTTCAAACTCCTTCCAGTCAGGACTTCGACAGAAATTGGCCACCCTGTTTTCCTTGTTGGTCGGCTCTATGACGTCTTCGGGGAGTTTAGTGGGTTCCTGTACCTGGCGAGTCTTCTTCAACTTTTGAAAAACGCCACAGTCAAACGCCATTTTGAGATATTCTGGGGGGAAAAGGAAATAACAAACGATGACAAGAGATTCAGTCGTTTATTTGGAGCTATCGCTCAGGATCCACATCATTTCTCTGAATCTAGTTCAAGGAGAGTGATGTTCAGCTCGCCGTAGCATGTAAATTTTGAAAGACAGTACCACAAAATGATTAATTATTACTCATATAGTTAAAAATATCTTAGTACATATCAAAGTAATACGTCCTACTAGAACGCCAAGTGGGACGTAACACCTCGGCGTCACTTAGTCATCTCCGCGTCACTTGTCTCATGTTATGACCATGTTATTTCATTTATCAACTGTTTTCATTGACAGTTTTATACAACTATGTCATAATACATTATGCACAAAATGACATCGCGTTTATTCGAGAGCACAGTACCAGATCTGTTTATAAAAAAAATTTGTTTAATAATAAACATGTAACATATATCATGCAACCATCTTTCATTTTTGATCTCAGGCTAACGCCTTCTGTCAAAAATGACATTTGCGGGATCAAATAGACAACGACACCCGCAAATCTAAAAACCCCATATGATTATCTCCTAATTGTTCTAGAGATATTAGCTTATAATATATACAAATCAAATTAAATACAAGACTATCGTCTGCTAGATTTCGTTTGACAGATAAACCGAAACAATGACCGCTTCCGTACTACAAACTCCGGTAAAAATAAATGATTTGATGAAGATTGATGGAGATCTTACTGGACGTGTCATCAACAAAATCAGACCGCTAAATACGTACCACATATATGTGGTTAACACAAAAATTGGTAAATTACAAGTACCGAGGTTTAAGCTCAGAGTAATACCAGAAACTGTGACAAGTGTTCCGACCCCGCATACACATTCAGCTATCGACTTGCCAGACGAGGTTATTGATGATTTACTTGCAGATGACTTGTTACTTGATAACATTCCGGAAACGAGAATGACAATGCAAGTGAAAATTTGATTGACGATATTGAACAGTTTATTTCCGTTAATGAAAACAAAAACATATCCCTAAAAACAAAATATGACATAAAAATTCTTAACAATTATTTCACAAAATCACTACAAGAAACCCGAAAAGTAGAAACAATCCCACAAGAAGAACTAGACTTGATTTTATGCAATTATTTTTATGAAGGTCCGAAAACCCATTGGTAATGAATATGAGCCAAGCAGTTTACGGTGTATTCGGTCCAGCATTGATAGACATTTAAAACGTTGCAACTACACCCCATCCATAATGGTTGATACCTGTTTCTCGAAATCACGCGAAGTACTCACATGTAAACAAAAATATCTGAAACGTGAAGGCAAAGCCAACAAACCGTGTGAGGCTGAATCAGTATCTCCAAGCGAAGTTGACAAACTGTGGGAATCTGGTCAACTTGGTGTGAATACCCCAAATACAATACTTCAAACACTATGGTGGAACAATACACTGCATTTCGGATTACGATCAGTACTCCCGCACATACAGATGACATGGGTGACGTGTCTCTAAACACTGATACTGATAATAATGAATTTTTGGAGTACAACGAACGTCAGAACAAAACACGTACAGGCGCGAATCCCAGAGATGTCAGAAAAATACCCACTCGTCTTTTGGCGAATCCATCTGAGCCAGACCGCTGTCCGATAGCACTGTACAAAAAATATCAGTGTTTAAGACCATCCAATTTCTCAGGTCCACAACACCCCTTTTATTTAGCCAGCAACACCAGATCTTTTCCAAAAGAGGATGCATTATGGTTCAAACGTCAGCCGGTGGGCAGAAACAAACTGAGTAATTTTATGAAAACCATGGTTCACAAGCTGCGAATTTAACTGGGCACAAATGATTCACAAACCACATCACATGGAAATGAATACTGCAGACTTTGAACGATAATAATTGTGCTCCCAGACATATCATACAGTTGTCAGAGCACAAAAATGTTGCATCGGTCAACGCATATGCCAGAATATCAGATGAACAACACAAGGAAATGAGCAAAATGCTTGTTCGCGCACAATTCCAAACACAAAATCAAATGTTTGGTTCCACTACATCATCGAACTGTGATATATTGGGTACGTTATTTTGAGGACCAATATATGGTGGCATTTTTAACATCAGTGTCAACACCGGACGTCAATTGATGAGCCCCTCCATTCACCATGATCAAAGCATCGTCGCATCATAATATCAAGTAAATCAGAAACTTCTGATGAAAATTAACTTCATTCTGTATTTTAAATCCATGTTCAGAGTTCTGGTTTAATTTTTTTACACAACTTTTCAAATGTTCGCGTAATTTCTCTTACAAAAAAGTTCAAATTCCAAGGACGCACAAACTAGGCTTCGTTGAAATTTGTGAAAGACTGTCATTTGTTTACAAAGTTCTATAATTTTTTAATTTGTTAAAATGCATATGTACCATGTTTATTGACAACCCCCACCCCCCAAAAAAAAAAAAAAAAAAAACAAAAAACAAAAACAAAAAAAAAAACAACAACCCCAAAACAAACAACAACAACAAAACAAACAACAACCCCCAAAAAAAACCCATGCAAAGTGGTCATACTGTGTTTCGAAAATAATGTTTCTCCATAATGTTTGTTTTCATTCAAAATGCACGAAAATTAAAAATTTTAATTTGGGACTACATTTTGTAGTGAAAGAATCGGACGTCATACGGCTAAGCACTGATTATCAGTATTTTTTGCATAGTCTGTTTCCTTAAAAGGTAAACGTTTATTTGTTTTGGTTCTTTCACATTAAATCGATAATGGGTAATAAATAAGATATTAAACGAGCTTCCATTTCCTATCATGTTTATGTCCTGAGTGAAATAATTTTCGTTGTCTCTCGCTAAAGCTCGTGACAATTGAAACTTATTTCACTCGGGACATAAACATGATACGAAATAGAAGCTCGTTTAATATCCTATAAATATTAACAATCAATATAGTAATATGTTCAGGGACAGTACGTTTTAGCTCCCCTTAGCATGAGCATTTTAAACGACAGTACCACAAAATGATTAAATATCAATGCTCAGTATAATAATATGTTAAAAGGCTGCCCACAATCGAATTTAATGACATTAAGCATTACCCTCGACGTTTTTTTAAGTCAAGGTTTGTGACAACCACGCCATTTGATTCGACCAATCAAAACAATGTTTGCTTCACCAAGAAAGGTCTACCGGACATGACGTGTCTCAAGTCAGACCTTCAAACGAAGATCTTAAAAGCAGATTGAACATTGAGATTTCTAGAGCTGCCGATCAGGCCTGGCGTTTATAAGACGTTTAGAGTCTGAATTCAAGACTTTAATAGAGTCTGACACTTTATCGTCTTGGTAAAGACATACACGTTGCATGCGAGTTACGTCATTTGAGACTGAGTCTAGACTCGAAACGTTTTATAGAGCTAGTCGTATCTACTCTTTCACAAACCGTCCACAAATAGTCCACTATTTCGCCTTTTTTCTTTTATTCGGATAATCACGACTTTGAAATATTGCACATATCAGCTTCAAAAATCTTCTGAAAATCTTGTATCTCAGCTTGTAACATCTGAAAATCTTGTATCTCAGCTTTTAAAATCTTCTGAAAATCTTGTATCTCGGCATTTTGATGAAAATAAGGGAAGTTGAGGACAGCAGGCTGTATTCAGGACACGTGCTCATGGCGGACGCGGGATATTCTCAGTTTTATGCAAACACCTGATATCATCACAGTTTTGACAGTGATTGCTGAGTGCATCACTCTAAAAATTTTTTTACAATACATTGAGCACTGTTCTGTGCATGATTTAAAAAAATTACATTAGTCTAGGGTATGGCAGTCCTCTTACGTGGGAATAAAGAAAGATGTAGCATTCTGTAAACGAATTGCTGCGGAGTAACATTTCTCCTATAGACGAGGCACCGGATAGATTCATAGAAGCCATCGTGATTTTGCCAAAATGCCCTTTCGATTCTGCCTTGTACAGATATGCTGTTTTGATTATGAGAAACAGATTTGTCGTTCAGATTTGGTAACTAGCATTTGATGTCCATTTTGTGCTTTGACGATAACTAATGCTGTAAAGTTGTCATTCTTTTCAAACAGTATTTTAAAGGGACTATCCGGAGTTTTCAACTATTGTCAAGATAATATCGACCAAAAGAGAGTTTCTAACAACAGTAAGGAGTAAACCCAAAGTATCTGTCTCATCCACTGAATTGTCTGAACGTTTCGTTAATATACTATTAACATCATTAAAAGCAGACTGTAATTGCATATTAGATCGACAGTAATTAGCAGACGACCAATTTATGGGGACATAGGTTTGAAGGTGTTTTTCATATCTTCAAAGTCTTCTGAATAAAATTAGCGGGGGTAATTCTCTCAAAGGTGTGGACTAACTCCACCAGGTGGCGAAATCCAAGATGGCCACCAAAATTATCAAAACACGTTTTTGTAGCTTCTGCTTGTCGTATGAAGATGCTTTCGATGTCTAAATATATGTTTTGGAGTCACAGAATTCAATTGTACACACTAGAACAGTGCTAGATAACATTTGAAATTATTTCAGACGATAAAAGAAATTGGTTGTCAAAATTCATAACTTGCTTTCATTTTCACAGAACTCATCTATGAAAGTGACACAGAAAGTTGCTGTGCTATTCTTATTTGTTTTCAAACTGATTTGAATAGAAAGAAAACAAAGTTTTTTAATGATAATTTATGTCCATTATGTTATGTCCTCCTCAGGCTCCGAATCACTTGTTATGTCGAATACCAAGTTGTATGTTCTACATCTTCTACCGTGGTACCGGCCTCGTTGGCGCAGTGGTTAAGCCATCGGACTACAGGCTGGTAGGTACAGGGTTCGCAGCCCGGTACCGGCTCCCACCCAGAGCGAGTTCTTAAGGGTTCAATGGGTAGGTGTAAGGCCACTACACCCTCTTCTCTGTCACTAACAACTAACCAACTAACAACTAACCCACTGTCCTGGACATACAGCCCAGATAGCTGAGATGTGTGCCCAGGACAGCGTGCTTGAACCTTAATTGGATATAAGCACGAAAATAAGTTGAAATAAATCAATCTACCGTGGTTGCCATTGATAACCGTGGCTTGATATGAAACTACCTAATATCTTGGAAAACATAGGTTTTGTGTCCTTGCACTTTCAGGCAGATTCTGCTGCCAAGTCTGCTTTGGATTTACCTCATGCCAGGGTTGGTGTATTGTATACTGATTTTAAACATGATATCAGCCAATTTATCTTTTCAACTTGGCAACATGAATGAAACGGTGCGATTGCCAACAATCTTCATGCTATCAAGCCAGTCTTGGGAGAGTGGCAGTCCTGCTATAGACAGTGCAGGAAGGATGAAATATTTTTGTGTCGAGCTCGCATCGGTCATACATACTTGAGCCATTCATTTATCTTGAAGAAAGATCCTCCACCTCAGTGTGTGCATTGTCAGTGTACTCTGACGGTGCGACACATTTTGGTGGAGTGTAGGCATTCCATCCAGAATTTGTTTTACAATTTCTACGTGATACTGACTTTTGTTCTACCTTTTAATTATATATATATATATCTGTCATATTTGTATTTTTGCACAGTTCTTTACACTGTTTTAATTTAACTGTTGAATTTTTATATTGATGTTGATCATCACTTTATTTGTTTGCATTACCATAGTTTGACACCTAATAGCCGATGTAGTTTTCATGCTGGGGTGTCGTTAAACATTCATTCATTCATTCATTCATTCATTGCACTTTCATCAGGTCCCATCCATGATCAAGTGAAAAAGGTGGCCATGGGACACATGGTTTATAATAATTAAGCAGCAGGTTCACTTGGTGTAGTAGCCAATCAAGTGACACGATGGAGGACACGAACATTTCCAGGGCAAGAAGTTGCAGGTAAATCACCTAATAACAAGTTGAACTAATGAGCTTAAATCGAAAATAAGCTGCACATACGAACTATGTTGATATCACTAAATCACTAGTTTGGAAACCCCAATATTCACCTGCTAGGCCCCACAAATGGAATGGTTCAGTCGCAATATCATCCAGGTCCGCCATTGTCTTGTTCGCCGTTACCACCTGAACAACAATAACAACAACAACAACAAATGCAGTGTTCAAAATAAGCACTTATCCGTTTGTCCTAACAAGTGATAATCTGCTGGGACAAGCAGACTGAACCTTAGTGGTTGTCCAGTGGACAAGTAAAATGTATAAAGCTGTTTCATTTTGAGTAATCAAAAACATTGTCCTTGCTATTGAATAAAACTAACAACTTGTCTGGACAAGTAGAAATATCGATGGACAAGTAGATTTGTAGATGTACTAGTCCGGTGGACTAGTGAAACATAATGCTTATTTCTATCACTGAAATGTATACAACGCTTTCGCAAAAAAGTGTAGACATGCAGTCAAGTGGTTCCGTCAGTCCACTCTTGTGGACTCAGACTTTATGCGACCAGATTTCACGGCTAAACCTGACTGTCAGTGATATTCACAAACGAACTGAAAGATTAGAAAGCATCGACATCAAAGTGTGCACTACTAGTGTCAAAACGGCTCATGAGCGAATATCTAAAGTAGAAGACAGCTGCCAATTTATAAGTAACACCTACGATAACATGAACTCTGAAATTAACCAACTCAAGAAAACAATAGATGATCTTTAAAAAAAAAATGAGCACTGCACATGAAGACACACATTATCTCTCCAAGAGTTTGAGTGAAAACAAATGGAATATGACAAGGCACACAATGAGATACTTTACCTGCAGCACAGGACCATGATGTCCAACCTCTTGTTCTATGGGGTGCCAGACGGTGGGCAAAATGAGGACACTGAAGCAGCATTGGGAACATTTCTAGAGAAAGAGATAGACATAACTGATGCCCTGTAAAAGTAACTCACAGGCTAGGTCCTTTCCGTGATGCACAGAATATACAAAGGACAATAGTGGCCCAATTTGTCAGACTCAGAGACAAAGACATAATCTTAAAGGATGCTAAAAAAACTAGCAGGAAAATCATTTGGCATAAGCGAACAGTACCCACAGGAAATCTCAGAACGAAACAAACAGTTGTATACTACCGGGTATTTATAAACAAGCCAGGAGAAACAACAGGAGAGCATTTTTAAAAGTCGATCATCTCTTCTTCGATGGTGAGGAGATATTCCCAGATAAAGTTTATTCTAGACCACTATCCAGATACATACCCACTTCAACTGTTGAAAGGAATACACTACCACCACGGAAACGAAACCGTCAAGACTCCCCCACCCAAAACAACACTGTACCCACTAGCAACAGATTCAGTGGAATGCCAGTAGATACAGGAGCTAATACCTAAGACAGGCCAGAAGGGATAGATAGACATGTTCCCAAGTACAAACCTGATGTTCACTCCACTTGTGTTGTTCCTAATGCAGTATAAAAGCCTTGTTGTTATGCTGACACAGAGCTGCCTGTTCAGAGTAACACTCAGTGTATCAATTATAAAGCGTTTTAAACACATAACAGTGTGCATACCGATACTTAATGAAACAACGTCCATGCTGATACAGCAGTATCTATACACAGTACTAGTCAATACACTGATTATTGTGTGAATAAACCACAAAGCATTGTAGGTACCTGTTAAGAGACCAGTGCAAGTTGTGATGGTTATAATAAAGAACTGATATTACCTGTAAGCATCCACGATATTAATTACAACTGTGGTAAACCCCCAGAATAATGTACTTGTACAGGCATGGACCATACAGAAACAGAAAAAGAAACACATGGAACTAACCAGTATACTAATTACAAAGTGCTTAATTCTAAAAACAGTAGTCATACAAGTGTTGATACAGGTACCTACCTAATTGGTGATTTTGGTCATGAAGTGAATGAGGAAGTACCTAATAAGCTGGTTACAAACTTTCCTCCTAGCACTATACTCAGTCATAACCCTATATCTACTGATACTTAACTGAGTGACATTGCCTATCAGTATCATGGGAAAGACATGTCGATATCTAGTAGTAGTGAGTTGATAGCTAATTATAATTCCAAAAACATACCTGTGAATACCTGTAACCCAAGAAACACTTTATCTGCTGATACTTACCTTAGCTGTCCATATCATAAGGATATTTCAGTACATGCACTTAGTGAGATGATTGATAATAGCAATTCCAGTGATATAGATGTGGATACCTGTCAATCAGGAAACCCATTTTCTGTAGATACTTACCATATTCTCCCTAGTGAGACAAACATGCCAGTTCCTAGAGAAGTAACATTTAAAGACAATTACAGTGACATACTTATGAATTCTTGTAATTCTAAAAAAACAAACATCTGCTGATACTTACCCCACTTATCCTAGCTGTGAAAAACAGAGACAGAAATGTATGTACCTAGTAAGTTGGTAACTAATAATACATTCAGTAACATACCTATGGATACCTGTAAAACAAGAAACTCTTTATCTTCTGCTGGCTATCCCACTTACTCTAGCTGTCAATATGATGAGACAGAATAAAACACTAGCATGTCAGTACCTAGTATTACCATGGGTAGGTCATCGCACGTTGTATATAATGACCTGACATATTATGATGTCCATCCCTGTTACCCTAGGTATAATCATAGTGATCCAGACATGATCGTGCATAATAATTAATAACATGTTTAATTCCACACCTGTGACAAGTTCACAAACTGTTGATACAAATATGAGTGTTTGCAATGAGCCAGTGGTTAATAAAACTTTTAATACCTTGCCTGTGACAAGTTCACAAATCTTTGTACATACAGATATGAATGTATATAGTGAGCCAATAGTTAATAATACTTTTAATGCCTTGCCTGTGACAAGTTCACAAACATTGTACATGTTGTTGCATACCATAGTTTCCATCATGTTGCACAAACTATGACCCCTCATCAACCCCAGATGACCACAGTGAATAATACAGTAATCAACAACATCAACAACCATAACAAACACACATTTGAAAACAAGTTAACCAAACAGTTCCCTGCTAACCTGAACATTATTTTATTTCACCATATTTCACCAAACAGGCATCACGACAACACAAACATATCTTTACCTAACCAGCCTTATGTTAACAATCAAAGCAATATGACAGAAGTTAATACTTCAGTTAATAATGAAATAACATACACTGATATATACAATGACTATACAAAGTTGCGAATACTTAGTTTGAATGTCTGTGGTTTAAAAAGTAATTATACCTGATTTCTCATTATTAATATCACAATATGACACACTGTTTTCAAGAAAGCAAAACCAATAAAACAAACTGTAAGCCAGATCTTATCCCAGGATACACAACTTATTTCAACAACAGAAAAGGTATCAGACCCTCCGGCGGCATTGTCGTTAGTGTTAAACATGAATTAGCTGATATTGTTAAAGTCGGTGAAAAAACCCAGTCCCAATATATCTCCTGGCTTAGTATCACAGACACTCAAACTAAGAATGAAGATAATCGTTTAATGGTCGGTGTTGTATATATTCCACCTACTGGCTCACCATATTATAAAGATGACACTATATTATAGAAAATGAAATATTTCAAAATGTAGAATCGGGAAAACCACTTCTCCTGCTAAGCGACTTTAATGCCAGAACCAGATTTCTCCAGATTACACTACACTTGATGATGTTTACACTCATGATGTTGATGTGAATAATTTTATGAATGATATAACAAATATTGACAAACTCAGTATTCCCAGAGATAGGGCAAGTCAGGACATAGGAAGGGTTAACCAGCATGGGGTCAAACTTTTAGATCTGTTCAAGTTACATAATATATATATATACTCAATATATATATATATCTATATATATATATATATATATATATATATATATATATATATATATATATATATATATATTCGTAACAATACCTTCTGTGCGCATACCACACATCACCTATAGACCTGCATAGTGACGTAACCTCGACGTCACAGAGTCCATTACGTCATCAGCTTTCCGTTGACGGTGTAATTAAATCTACATCTGATGAGTGAGAGCAATTCAACTCTCTCACGAAACAAGCCTGTCATGTAGAAACAAATATACACTTTTAACATATTTTCAGTGCAATCAAAGTATGTGATATTTTTCAGATGACATACTTTAAGAATTTGATAACTTTGCAAATTAGATGTAAATTAGTCGAGGTCTCGGCACTAGGTTTATTGACATTTAAGCAAACGTACTTGGGTGACACTCCATGATTGACGTATGCATTCATAGTCATCAAATAAAAACATTTCAATGGCAATTCGACACTGAAAGTTGTCCAGCGTTCAGAAAACAAAAAACGTTAGGCATAACTTTATTTTGATGTAAGGACATCCAAAATGACGTCATTCGAATTTGACGTCATTTCCATTCAAAAATACACCGCACCACATATGCATACGTCATTTGAATATCTAGTAACGGCGGACTGGAATTAAAGTTGCGTGTACAGTTTACAAAAACACTTTGTATTAAGCTTCAGCTTATATGATAAAGAGATTATTACCCTCGTGTATTTCGGTATCGTCAATATCATATATTAGGAATAAAAATAATGTATTATGCTCGCCAGAGACTCGCATAATACAATTTTTATTCCTAATATATGATACTGACGATACCGAAAAACACTCTGGTAATAACCTATATATATCTTCTCAATGATAGAACTGGGACTGATAAATAGATTGATAAAATCACAAGTAAAGACTGCAGCCTGATTGATTATGCTATAGGTACTCACCATGTTTTTAAAAATGTAACTGATTTTTAAATTTTGACCCACTTCTTTCTGATATCCATTGTGCTCTAATACTTACATTATCGTGTAAATGTAATACTGACCCAAACAATCCTGTAGATCATAGTAATGGTGTAAGAAGGGAAACAGCGCGCAAATGAGTTACTAGTAAATATCATGAATTTATAAATAATACTGACGACAAGATAATCGAAAACATTTCTCTAAAGATCTATCTTAACCGGCCGCGAGCGACGCAAGCGATGCTTCGCTCGTGTCGTTCGCGGCCGGTTAGGATAGAGCTTAATTCATGACGACGAGTCTACTAATACAAAAACACGTGTTAAAAATGCAAACGATATGATAAAATATCTATTTTTAGACACGGCAGGTTCGACATTCGGTCACGTGCGTGTATACAGTGACAGCCGTAACAAAAGGTCAGCGCACAACAAGCGACCCTGGGCCCCTATTTTCGAAGCTATCTTAGCCCTACAAAACCATTGTAGGCTATGACGTCACTATGGTTTGCGCTGTAGTGACGTCACAGACTACGATGGTTTTACGATTTGGAAGCGCTAAGATAGCTTCGAAAATATGGACTCTGGTTCGGGATAAAGCTGCATACTAACCGGACGCGTGCGACGCGAGCGATTTTTTTTTTTAGAAATCATTGATTTCAATTGCTGCATCCTAACCGCACGCGTACGGCGCGACAGATTCAAGTAGTCGAGCACGCGACAAAATACCGATAGGAATTGATTTTTTTGTTTTTTTCGCGCGACACGAGCGACAAACATATATTAACTAATCTAACAACGTTTTTACTTGGCAGTTTCAACTGTTGATAACAATTTTATGGTAGTTATGGTCGCGTCTGGTTAGGATAGAAATATTGTCGCATCGCTCGCGTCGCACACTCCCAGTTAGGATACAGCTTAAGACACAAACATTTACGTACGAAGTATCTCGCGGCCAAAACAATATATGCTAGAAATAAAACTACAGATAATACAATGAGATTAATTAACGCCAGTAAGTCTTATAAAAAGAGTATATTTAAAGCTTTTTCACAACATAAATTTAAATCGGAAATTAAAATGAGACGGTTACGGTCAAATGATCCTAAAGCCTTTTATAAAAATACTTAACAAGAAACAAGATAACTTAGATAACAACGTTAACGATCCTTCTTTAGATGCATTTTCCAACTATTTCAGCGACTTAAATAAGGGCGAAACCAATAATTTGACATTAAAGGGACATTCCTGAGTTTGCTGCATTGTAAGATGTTTCCTACTAATAAAATATTTCTACGATTAAACTTACATATTAAAACTATTTTCTCGTTAAGAATATCAGTATCTGTATATTCATTGTGTTTCTGGTCGTCGTAATATTTGTAAGAAGGACAAACTGGATTTTGTCTCTAAATAATTTCATACGTATGAAAAATTAATATTTTAGAAAATAAAATGAAATTTAACCTAGTACAAATATTAGAACGATCAGAAACATTCAAAATACAGTCACTAATATTTTATGCAGAAAAATATATTTGATATGTAATTACAATCGTTGAAAAGTCTCTGTTAGTCGATAACATCTTAAAAATTGCAGCAAACACAGGAATGTCCCTTTAACATGGATGAAGTACTATATGAAGTTAACAATGACAGTACTATTTTCAGTGCAGATGAAATAATGAAAACTATAAAACAACTAAAATAGCATAATGCAGCAGGTGTTGACAGAGTAGTTAACGAATATATTAAGTCAACCGCTACGTTGCTCATGTCACTTTTTGTTAAACGTTTTAATACTATTTTTGATAATGGAGTCTTACCAAATAAATGGCATACCGGTATTATTATACCAATTTTTTAAAACAAAGGAAATCAGCTACATCCCGAAAATTACCGACCAATCACATTACTTTGCTGCTGCTCTAAACTGTTCGCACCTTTAATTGATAACCGTTTAAGTTTATTCATGGAGGAAAATAATACCATTAGTGAGGCCCAAACCGCGTTCCGTAAACACTATTCAACTACAGATCATATTTTTACATTACATCACTTAATAGATATCTTGAAAAAAAGGAAAAAAGAAATTATGTTGCGCTTTTGTAGATTTTGAGAAAGCATTCGATACGGTACCTAGAATACAGCTTTGGCATAAACTACTGCAGCATAACACAACCTGTAAATGTTTTAGAATTATCCATCAAATGTATCAAGGTCTTACATCAATGACTGTCGTAAATAACCAGCAGTCCACTTTATTCCCATGTAACAACGGTATCCTTCAAGGTGAAAATTTATCCCCTATTCTATTTTCCCTGTATTTGAATGATTTAGAAGATTATTTATCTAGCCATGGATGTGAAGGGGTTTCCCCTAAAAAAAGACAACCAAGATCACCCAATAGATATTGCTTTACACATGCTTTGCTTGTTATATGCAGAAGATACTGCCCTATTATCAACCACTGCAGCAGACCTACAACTCACCTTAAATATGTTTTATCAATATTGCAATAAATGGAAACTTAAAATAAACGGTAACAAAACGAAAATATTGATTTTTAACGGTAACACTAGATATTATAAACATAATTTTAAGATTGGAAATAATACATTAGAAAATGTGAAAGAATACAAATACTTAGGAATTACTTTTACAAAATTAAACAACTTTCGAATTACTAAGAATAGACTTAAACAACAGGCTACCAGGGCCATGTACTTTGTACTATCCAAATCAAAGGACAACTATCTATCAACCGAATGTAAATGTTCGACTCAATGGTTCTGCCAGTTTTATTATATGGATGCGAAATATGGGGATATGACAAAAGTTGATATATTTAATTCTGTACAAATAAACTTTCCAACACACATCACACCTGTTAAGAACGCAACACCAATATTTATGCTTTATGGAGAGTTAGGGAGAATACCAATCGAGTTAACTATATAAAGAAGAATGGTATGCTACTGAGCGGGATTGATATCAGGAAAACAATCACAATTGTCTACTCTTTTATACAAAATTGTGTTAAATGACCACCTTACTAACGGAACGAACTATAACTGGATTAATTTGGTTAAAAACACACTGAATACCTTGGGAATGGGTGATATCTGGATAAGACAATCTTTTATATCAGTAGATTGTCTCTCACAACAAATTAAACAAAGGCAATGCGATCAGTATTTACAAACATGGACAAATAACATATCACAGTCATTGAGAGGCAACACCTACCGATTATACAAAGAACAACTATTTTTCGAAGGCTATATTAATAAATTACCAGAAAAACTATGGACAACACTCTTAAAATTTAGAACGTCTAACCATTACCTACCTGTTGGAATTGGACGTTGGAATAACATACTCATAGAAGATAGAATTTGTACATTATGTAATGTAATGGACATTGGCGACGATTTCCATTATCTTTTCATTTGCCTTTTTTCATAATTCAAAAGTGCAGTTGCTACACCCATATTTTTATACGCGACCAAGTACTTATAAATTTAGAGAACTAATGGAGAATAAACGAAATAGTACCCTAAAGAAATTAGCATGTTTCATAAATATAATAATTAATGAATTCAAACGCCTTTGAATACAAACACCATCAAAACCAAACATATTTGATAAAATATTACCATTACCCACTGCACCATATACAAGTTTAACAATCTATTCGTTTATAAGTACTTGGATACCCGAATATCGGTATTAAATATCTGTATTATTACATAATATACTGATATATGTTTATATGTGTTTGTGCATGTATTATAATTAATGTATTTACTGTCAACCATCATGTCACGTGTATATACAAAATATGTATGTACATATTCCTCTTATGCCGCTGTGTAACGGCCCGAGTGTAAATAAAGTCTTGTCTTGTCAAGTCTTGATCTGGTGTTGACGCCCTCTCCATTTATCTCCACTGAAAACCTTGCCTTCAACTATGTTTTAACTAGACAGGTAAATTAAAACAAGATAAGACACCACGGCACTTCCTGAGAGAGAGAGAGAGAGAGAGAGAGAGAGAGGGGGGGGGGGGGGGGCAACAAATCTGGCCTGTGAGTACTACGATGGATGCTAAGCTGTGGAGCTCTGCAAAAGATTTACGCCTGACAGAACATTTTGCGACTCTCACGGGACAAAGAATATAATACAACCAATCGAACGCTGAAAAAGAACATATTAACTACTGGGATGCATACTACTATAGTGCATGTTCAATATATATGCCGATTTCAAATGATGCTATCTCATTCTGGCATAGATGCTTCATGGGAATTAAAACCTTCAAGGGCCCCTGAATTTGTCTTCAGGTGCTATTTCTCTATATAATACGTTACTGATTGATTGAAACATGTTTTATTGCATATACGGTACAAATGGATTGGGCACAAGTTATCCAACTGACAAGGCCCTCTCCTAATAACATACAATAATGACAATATGACAATAACGGCGACTACAACTATTACAAGAATATACAAACAATTAAATATTCAAAGAGAAGTATATACATGAGAGAAAAACAAAACACAGAAAAACAAAACAAAATAATAAATAAATAAATAGAAAATGAATGAAAAAACGAAGGTGATTCATTTTCCAATCAGATTGTAATGATATCTGATGTTATGGTCTAGTTTGAACTTTTACATAATGGTTAATATAGTCTGCATATCGTTTTCATCACTGAATTTTCCGAAAAATCCGGAATTTTTAAGCCATATCCGGAATTCCGGAATTAATGCCAAATATCCGGAATTTTTTCCAAATTCGCTATCATTTTTTTTTTTGGAAGCAACCATTTCTGAATATATTTTAAATTTTCTATATTTTTAAATTGCGAGTTTATTAAACAGAGTTTATCATTCTGCATTCTCCATTACAACCTGAACTTGGTATTATCGACTCTTTCGTGCTAACCGGCCTCGGTGGCGTCGTGGCAGGCCATCGGTCTACAGGCTGGTAGGTACTGGGTTCTGATCCCAGTCGAGGCATGGGATTTTTAATCCAGATACCGACTCCAAACCCTGAGTGAGTGCTACGCAAGGCTCAGTGGGTAGGTGTAAACCACTTGCACCGACCAGTGATCCATAACTGGTTCAACAAAGGCCATGGTTTGTGCTATCCTGCCTGTGGGAAGTGCAAATAAAAGATCCCTTGCTGCTAATCGGAAGAGTAGCCCATGTAGTGGCGACAGCGGGTTTCCTCTCCAAATCTGTGTGGTCCTTAACCATATGTCTGACGCCATATAACCGTAAATAAAATGTGTTGAGTGCGTCGTTAAATAAAACATTTCTTTCTTTCTTTCGTGCTATTACTAAGACGTTTGTCTATTGACTGTATTTGTCAACAGCCGACCAATGAAAATGTTTTTGACAATCGAGTAAACTGAAGCCATGTATGAAATTTGTCTTACTTGTTATGTAATTTATGTATTCATTTTAAAGATATTTCAAATATCATAGTAATTACGGGACAGACATCGGTTCTATGGCGATGCGTGCAATTTCGCCACGGTGCGTAAAAACCTGAACATAGAACACTTGCGGTCGTACGAAAACAAAAGAAACGGATCCACAATTCTCTTCTTAAGTTCTTTTCGTATGCTTTCACGTGCAACATTTCACTAAATACTATTTGGCTACCAGTAATCTGTGACACATTCATGACATTAATATTAATTAATTAATATACCTACTGATCTTGTTTTATTCAAGTAAGTTACACTATAAAAAATGTAAATTTTTACAAACCATTGTTAGATTTTGCCGCGAACTCTAATAGTAATGTAAGCGTAATGCAGAACGATAGCCAGTCTTAATGTGGGTACCAGACGTTTCGTCCCCGATTCAGTTAACTACAAATTAGTTCGACCCCACTGATGAAATAGTGCAAATGTGGCAATGTACCTACATAAAAATAACAATGGTCCCAAGTTTGTCACTTTATTACCAATCTGTAGGTGGGAATGAAACTGTACTACACTATTTGCTAATAAAGTGGAGCTTTTAGGAGGGAGGTGTGTGTGTGTGTGTGTGTGTGTGTGTGTGTGTGTGTGTGTTGATGATGATTTTTGATGTTTGGTCTGTGTGTGTGTGTGTGTATGTGTGTGTGTGTGCATGTGTGTGTGTGTGTGTGTGTGTGTGTGTGTGTGTGTGCGCGCGTGCGTGTTCGTGTTTGAGCGTTCAATACTCCATTTATAGTGAAAGCAAACAATTATATATTAAATGTCAACGAAATTAAAACCAAACAGCCATACCAAACAGTTTTTAAGTCCAAACCTTTTTTTATGCAAATATCACTAACAAAAGAGTTATGATTTTTTGATCTGCCAACAAAGGGTACTATAACGCCATGATCATAAAATAAAAAAATAAACCTCTTTTTTTTTGTAGAATTCTTTTCATCAAGTAAAACAAATATTATATGGTTACGGACACTACATATTTTTTTGAGTGACAAACCTACATGTTGCCTTAATTTTGTAAAGTTTTTGTAACATTAAACAATATTGCACGTTTTATTCCTAAATCATAAATACTAATTATTTGTGAGAAAATTCAGTGAAACATGATTTAATTTCACTTATTTTTTTAAAGACTTAATGTCCATATAGCATGACGTATAGACTGTCTTTGAAAACCCCCCATAACGAACTAGTTCATTTACATAAATTGCAATAACTTTTGAACCAGATGATACATTTTTATAAAATAACTCACATGTAAAGATAATTGAGCTGTCTGCAAACCGCTGTCATTTTAACATAAAATTTTTTTCAATATATTTTTACAACAAAAGGATGATTTCAGTTAAAATTAAAATTACCCTAATTTGACTCACTAATTGACTCGGTATGCACTAAATTGAAATGAAAAACCTCAAATACTCCACACAGTTATGCGTGACACAAATGCATCAACACAAACCAAACAGTGATATGTGGGGCCACGATATTTCATTGTAGGGTAGCATAACATACCGAATGATGATTTGGTCCCTTTGTTATAAAAACGCCGTATAGAAACTACTATCACCTGGACAAAATTAAGCCCCCTAAACAATCAGAATGACAAACAAACAAACTACAACAATAAAATCCATACACCCCACCCCCAAAGAAAAAAACAAGAAAAGAGAGAGAGAGAAAGAGAAGAACACAAAGTAAGAAAAAACAACAAAAAACTAAATCAAAATTCTAATAATTAAAATATATATCCCATTACCAAGATGACTGAGTTTAACTGATTTACTTCATTAATCTCACCTTCTCGCTGGTCGACCAGAAAACTAAAACTTGACACGAGTCTTTAATTCCTCTTCGGCTGGACCCTCTCTGCGTGCGGTGGAAATTAAATACTTATGAACTCCGAACAGCGTGCGTTCACTCAATTTAAGCGAGCTTTGCTTTGCGCCCGCATCAATTTGTATGAATGGCCCAAGAGGCCATGCCGAGACTTCGGTAAACATCGCCGAACATCGTAATAGGCAAGAACATTAAAGTTATGTTCTCGACTCGTCATATTATTATAATAATATCATATAATAATCGAACATGCAACTACAGTATTAAAACACTACGAAAATTCGCCAGAATGGGAAAAGTTTAAACGTTAATCGTTTTCTTTACGAATTGCGTCATAGTTAACATTCGACGAGATTCTTACAAATGTATATTTTTCGTCAACCTAAACAGCACGACTGCCGAACTTTTATTTCATACACATTTAATGTTACTATAGTAATAAAGACAATTCTGACCGTGCAATATTTTTTTATTTTTGAACAACGGCCATGGTATGTACTATCCTGTCTGTGGGATGGTGCATATAAAAGATACCTTGCCTCTAATCGAAAAGAGTAGCCCATGAAGACCATCGTAAGATTTGTGCTTCTGGCGAGCATAATACATTATTTTTATTCCTAATATTTGATACTGACGATACCGAAACACACGAGGGTAATGATCTCTTTATCATATAATCTCAAGCATAATACATACTGTTTTTTTTTTTGAAAAACGGTATACGCAAATTTAATTCCAGTCAGCCATTACGCGATATTCAAATGACGTAAGAATATGAGGCGCGGTTTCGTTTTGAAAGGAAATGACTTCAAACGTGAATGACGGCATTTTGGATATCCTTACATAATAATAAACTAGTGCTTAACGTTTTTTAAAACATTTACTGAACGCTAGATAGCTTGCCGTTTGCTATTGAAACGTTTTCGTTCGATGCCTATGATTGCATACGTCAGTTATGGAGTGTCAACCTAGTACGTTTGCTTAAATGTCAATGATCTCGATGAATTTACATCTAATGTGCAAAGTTATCAAATTGTCCCATGCCGTTGCTGGGACTCGAACCTGTGGCGCAGAATCGCCCGCAAATTGCAAGACTAACCACGATGCGCTCTGAGCTATTGAGGCATCCATAAAAAGGATACTCTTTAACTCAACCACATGCATGGGGCCTACAATCTACGCGGTCAATCCCGCTTACGTGCATGAAACAGTGGGCAGACCTGGCACTGACTAGTATGTATTGATGTTGAAAAAGTTAAAGTTTGTTTTGTTTAACGTCACAACTAGAGCACATTGATTGATTTAATTATTAATCATCGGCTATTCGATGTCAAACATTTGAGGAAACCCGCTACATTTTTCTGCTAGCAGTAAGGGATCTTGTATATGCACCACATCACTGAGAGGATATCACATACCATGGACATTGATATACCAGTCGTGGTGAACTGGCTGACACGAGAACTAGGCCAATGGGTCCACCGATGGGGATCGATCCCAAACCGACTGTACTACGTACCGCCTCCCCCCAAAAAATGTTGAAATTCAGGTTTGTTAACTTTAACACGTCAAAAGGAAAAATTGTTGTAAAAGTGTTGGTCTAGATCTACTATACTGAATCTCCTGCCTGTCTTTGTGTGTTCAAGGGACGGGATATAGATCAGTCAGTAGAGAGCCCGCCTGAGCTGCTTTGGTCTAAGGATCGAATCCCCTTCATGCATCTGTCTGTCTGTCGGTATGTTTATTTTGTTTATCGTATTACGACAGCGATATCTGTCTACATCTCTCTCCCGCTCCCTCCCTCCCTCTCTGTCTCTCTCTCTCTCTCTCTCTCTCTCTCTCTCTCTCTCTCTCTCTCTCTCTCTCTCTCTCTCTCTCTCTCTCTCTCACACACACACACACACACACACACACACACACACAAACACACACGGATTGGGCACAAGTTATCCAACTTACGAGGTCCTCTCCTAATTACACACATTAAATTGTATAATAATGGCGACTGCACACACACACACACACACACACACACACACACACACACACACACACACACACACACACACATATGCCTATCTCTCTGACGTCCTGTCTGCCTGCCTACCTGTCTGTCGATATGTTTATTTTGTTTATCGTATTACGACAGCGAAAACACACCATTTTATGTAAACAGCTGTAGATTTTAATATCTTTTGTTTTTGTTTATTTCTTTTGAAAACAGTGACCTGACGTTACGCCTGCGTTTAAATGTTACTTGTTACAATAAGAAAATAATGTGGATAGTCTTCTATCAACTGTTCAATATTTAATTTTTTTTTTTTTTTTTCTCGAGAAATTGTATCTTTAAGACAGCAAATGACCCAACTGATACTCCATAGATTTGCACATCAGACGGCAAGGTGTATAATTTTGGAAGAAAACGTCTTAAAAGGATCAATTTCGCATGTGATCTGTTGCTAATGACCCAGTTCGCGTTGCTTCATCCAATAACCGCGTGTAAGAGCTATCGTCGAGTGACGACTTGTCGCTGACCGCCGTCAAACTGTTTGTCTTTTTCATCCAAACTGACAACGCTATGTGGGGGCTTGCAATCAAGGTGTGAAGGATATCGACGTAAAATTTGTTCAAATCAAAAATATTGACACGTCGCCCAATACGTTCTGACTAGTAAAATGTGATTTGTTCAACTAGTTAAAGAAAGTGGTTCCTCTCCGAGTAAACTGTAATTGTGGCGCCTTTCAGGGAAGAAAAAAACCCGTTTGTTTTGTTTAACGACACCACTAGAGCACATTGATTTATTAATCATCGACAAACATTTGGTAATTCTGACATATAGTCTTAGAGAAGAAGCCCGCTACATTTTGCCCATTAGTAGCAAGGGATTGATTCAAAACATATTTCATATTATATATATATATATATATATATATATATATATATACTGAAACAAAAAAGAAACTTGACTTGGATAAATTAATAGAATTTTAAGAACAAGAGTTTTCGATTATAGTATCCTTTGAGTATAAACGACACAACAACAAGACCGTGCGAGTTTCCATTACTTTATTTAAGCAGTAAGCATCATGACGTCATGGGGGTATTAATTTTCAAAATAACAAGTGACAGATTAGTAAGTCAATTACAGTCAGTAACGTGTGTGACCACCTCGAGCTTCCACTACAGCTCTGCAACGTCTTCTCATAGACCGTAGGAGTTGTGTAAACATCCGCACCGGAAGTTGACGCCATTGCTGTACAAGCGCCATCCCAAGCTCTCGGAAATTCTGGGGTGGGTTCCTGATGTTTCGCAGTCGTCTGCCAAGTTCATCCGAAATGTGCTCGATAGGATTTAAGTCTGGTGAGCGGGACGGCCATTCCATGACATTCACACCGGCATTGCGTAAGAGGTTTCGTGTCACGGCTGCTGTGTGGGGCGTAGCATTGTCATGCTGAAACGTTAGTCCTGGTCCATGTGCGCGAAGAAATGGAAGGAGCTCTCGCGTCAACCTTGGTCACGATATTGCTGTCCTGTTAGGTTACCATTAATGACAAGGAGTAGAGATCGACCGTTTCCTGTAAATGCACCCGAAACCACAACGCTTTCCGCCTCCAAATCTATCCACCTCTCGTACACAACACCGAGCAAATCGTTCTCGTTGCCTACGCCGTACTCGTACCCTCCCGTCGGCAAATCTCAGCGAGAAACGAGACTCATCACTGAATACAACCCTATTCCACTGTCTTTGAGTGAATCTCACATGTCTCCGTGCCCAGTGTAAACGCTGAAGACGATGATTTGCCATCAAAATGGGTCCAACGTAAGGACGTCTGGCACGAAGTCCTGCAGCGCGCAACCAGTTTCGAATGGTCTGTGGTGTCACCCCCACCCTGAACAATTCCCTTGATGTTAAAACGGAAGTCTTAAAGCGATTGCGTAGATGACGTAACCTTATTTGTTGGTCTTCGAAACTGACGTCACTCGAGGTGCTCCTGACCATGGGCGATCTGCAGTTGACCCGGTTTGCTGAACACGTGTCCTTAGGTTGTGGATTGTCTGTTGGCTACAACCAAAGGCTCGCGCAACTTCTGGTACGGACTGTCCAGCTTACAGCCTGCGCATTCTCTGTCAGTATTGGATAGTCTAGGCATTTGCAAATAATTGTTTCCAGAAGATGTTCGTGTGTTTTTCCGTGTACTACGAATAATTGGCATACACCCGTATCACTGTAGCAAAGGTGTGGTGGTCACGTGACATTATGCACGTGCATTTCATGCTTTTCACAAAATAGACCGTGCACGTGCAAAATCTCGCATGACTGAGTATTCTCTATATGAAATGTCATGTCAACAGCTGGACACACGCACACACACACACACACACACACACACACACACACACACAAGGATTGGGCACAAGTTATCCAACTTACGAGGCCCTCTCCTAATTACACACATTAAATTGTATAATAATGGCGACTGCAATTTTCAATAAATAAATCAATCTATCAATGAAAGTAAACGTTTGTAAAAACCGATTGAATACGCTGAAAGGACATTATTAACATTTTATCTTTTTCAGACAGCCAGACTGGTAAGTAATAACAATATAATAGTAAAAACTAACAACAAATAAATAAATGAATGATTCCGCACCACGAGATAAAGTTTTCTTAGTCAAATCGATGTGTCTGTTTAATGTATTTGTGAACATGCTCGAATATTTGTTTATTGGTGTCATCATTAAACGTGTCTCGACCCTTTAATATCAATTGCGGATTAATTGGTTCAAAACTGTTTAGAGATGTTAAAACGAATTTGTCTTTGTAGGTTATAAACTTGACATTCAAAGAAATAATGATGAGTACTTTCAGAGTAATGTTCTTAATTACACGAGGGATCAGAACAGAAAAGAACTTTATTACACCCAGACCGTTAGGCAACGGCATGTGGGGAAATATGAACAAATATATAATATAATATGTGACAAGACAGGACAGGGATTACAGGAGAACATTAAGTAGTAAATAATATAGTACATGAATAGTTAAATTATATAAATACATGTACACAGAAATACATCCATAATAAGACCACAACGATATAGATCTGCATTCAACGTACTGCAGGCATGTCTTGATCTGGAATGAAGGAAGGAAGGATGGAAATGTTTTATTTCAGGGTACTTTGTAAACATCCGGTGCTAGTGTTTTTCATAAGATGAAATTCGTTCACAATTTCTTATTTCCGCTTTCAGACTATTCCAAAGATCAACAATTGTTAAATGTATAAATGAAATTTTTAACACATTTGTTCCAGCAAAAGGAATATATATATATTGGTTTGGTTCCTCAGACTATAGTGGACACACGTTGTTCAACCCGATGTGGTACATTGCTGACTACGAAGTCAGGAGCCATACCATTGATTATTGTGAGCCTAATACATAATTTGGTTTTGGCTGGAACGAAAAAATAGCCCAATGGGTCCACTGACGGGGATCGATCCCAGAGGGACCGCGCATCAAGCGGACGCTTTACCACTTGGCTACGTCCCACCCTTCAGGGAACAGTGCATACTAGTAAGAACCAACCGACCTCGGTGGTGTGGTGGTTTAAGCTATCGGACATAAGACTGGTAGGTACAGCGTTCGCAGCTCGGTACCGGCTCCCACACATAGCGAGTTTTAACGGCTCAATGGGTAGGTGTAAGACCACTGCACCCTCTTCTCTCTCATTAACCACTAACCACTAACAACTAACTCACTGTCCTGGACAGACAGCCCAGATAGCTGATGTGTGTGCCCAGGGCAGCGTGCTTGAACCTTAATTAGATATAATCACGAACATATGTTGAAAGAACCAATGTTCGTACAAACCCATGTGAGACAGCACCCGGTGTAGATAATGTTTGTGTTCATTGTGATTACCCGGTCGCCACAGCCATACCATCCAATAAAATAAGCACGACCGAAATGAATTGCTCTCAGACGTTAAGTCAAACAGACCGAGCAGAAAATGCCCGCTAGACTGGTTTGTGCGCTTCAGGATAAATAAAACAATCAAATAGTTCACGAACGTTAGCGAAACGTATGCAGGCTGAACTTATGGCTGATTGCTCTGCAAACTAAAGTGCCGTGAATGCGTTTTAATTAGAAAAATCCCCCCCCCCTCCAAAAACGAAACAAACAACAACCCCCGTTTAAATATATTTTAGACCTGTTTTTCTGAGGATATGTAAGAAATAGAATTAAAAAAGTGTGTTTTGTTTAACGACTAAAGCACATTTATTTATTAATCATCGGCTATTGGATGTCAGACATTTGGTAATTGACATATAGTCTTTTATATACACCATCCCCGAAACAGGATACTACATCCGTGTCCGTTAAATATCATTTATATTACAACTCGTTATTTAAGAAGAGAGCGAGACCTAGCCCAATGGTAAGGCGCTCGCCTGATGCATGATCGGTATAGGATCGATCCCAGTCGGTGGGCCCATTGTGCAATTTCTCGTTCTAGCCAGTGCACCATGACGGGTATATCGAAGGCCGTGGTGTTTGCTTGCTGTCCTGTCTGTGAGATGGTGCATATAAAAGATCCCTTGTTACTAATGAAACAAATATAGCGGGTTTCCTCCCCATTACTTCACTCGGTAGTAGCTTTAAGTGTAATTTTTAATGATTATTTCAAGCGTTTTGTATAAATTAAGACTTTTTTTTTTATTAGTTTAGATTCGTTTAAAGAAGAATAGTTATGTCTAATAGACAAGGGATATTATAGTACTACTATTTGTGTATTATTGTTATTATTATTATTATTATTATTATTATTATATTTTTAATCTTTGATAAACCAGTCGTGGTGCACTGTCTGATTTGTTTTCGGTAGAAGTACAATAGTGACATCAGCAGATTTCCTTTTTTTTTGTCTCGACCAAGGATCGAAATAAGAATATTCAGATAACAAAACTAGCCGTACTTTAAAACACGAGCTTCTTTTCTGTAAATCCCTCCTCTCTGGTACGTGATTTAGATTAGTCGGTTGAGATTTCGCCTGAGGTGTTTTTGTCGCAGGATCGAACCACCTCGGTGGATCAATTCAAGTGATTGTGTTTTTTCTTGTTCCAACCAGTGCACCACAACTGGTCAAAGGCCGTGGTACGTGCTTTCCTGTATGTGGGATGGTGCATATAAAAGATCCCTTGCTACTAATGGAAAAATGTAACGGGTTTCCTCTCTAAGACTAGATGTAAGAATTACCATATGTTTTACATCCATTAGCCGATGATTTATAAATCAATGTGCTCTAGTGGTGTCGTTAAACAAAGCAAACTTTAAACAAACTTTCTTTACAGTAAATCTCTCCTCCGTGGGGCGGGACGTAGCCCAGTGGTAAAGCACTCGCTTGTTGCGCGGTCATTCTAGGATCGATCCCCGTCGGTGGGCCCATTAGGCTATTTCTCATTCCAGCCAGTGCACCACGAATTGTATATCAAAGGCCGTGGTGTGTGCTATCCTGTCTATGGGAAAGTGCAAAAAAAGATCCCTTGCTACTAATGGAAACAATGTAGCGGGTTTCCTCTTAGAATATATACCAGAGTTAGCATATGTTTGACATCCAATAGCCAATGATTTATAAATCAATGTGCTCTAGTGGTGTCGTTAAAGAAAACAAACAACTGTAAATCCCTCCTCTGTGATCTGCTGGTTACTGGTGACGCCATAAACCTGAAACGAGTCATACTATTGAACGGCACACGGTCAATTAAAGCGATCTCTCACACTTCGATTTCTCTCTCCTTTGTGAAGTTATTAAAAGCTAATTGAGTCGATGTGCGGGCTTGAACAGAGGACTGAGGAGAATATTATCATCTTGATGTGTTTCACTGTGGAGCGCACTATGCAAGGGTGGAAAATACGATTCCAACACGCGTAGGTGGAGGACGCAGCTGTCTCGCTCTTCAAAGATCGGCGTCGCGGAGATAAGAACGGATCAGAGACTTCCACGATTTATTAAAATGAAAATCAATTACTATATTATGAGATGTGATGCTATGGATGTGATGTGATGCCTTGTATTATGATATGTAGTGATGTGATATATGATATTATATATGATATGTGATGTGGTATGACGTGATATTATATATGATATATGTGATGTGGTATGATGTGATATATGATATGATATATATGATATATGTGATGTGATATTATGTGATACATGATATGATATATATGATATGTGATGTGGTATGATGTGATATATGATGTGATGTATATGATATGTGATGTGGTATGATGTGATATATGATATGATATATATGATATGATATGTGATGCTGTATGTTATATATGATATGATATATATATATATGATATGTGATGTGGTATGAGATGATATATGATATGATATATATGTATGATATGTGATGTGGTATGATTTGATATATGCTATGATATATATGCTATGTGATGTGGTATGAGGTGATATATGATATGATATGATATGATATATGTTGAGGTATGAAGTGATATTATATATGATATATGTGATGTGGTATGGTGTGATATATGATATCATATATATGATATGTGATGTGGTGTGTGATATATGATATGCTATGTGATGTGATGGGGTATGATGCCATATATAATATGATATATATGGTATGATATGATATGTGATATGTGATATGTTATGATGTGATATATGATAAGATATGATATATAATACATGATATATGATATCTGATATGAGTACACTGATTAATTACTCTTCGACTACTAGAATATTTGGTAATTCCGACACGTACTCCTCATCGGAAATCATCTATCTTTTTCCATTAGCGCCAAAACATCATCTATATGCACTTCCCCACCTACAGGACAGCACATACCACGACTTTTGATACACTAGTCTTTGAGCACCGTTTTGGACTAGAAAATAAACCAGCCAACTAACCAAACAGTAGACAAACGATCGGGTTTGATCCTATCCAGCCTTTGTTGGAGCAATCACGAAGCCCTGTCAGAACCTGAATCGGGGTGGGGTGGGGTGTGGGCGGTTGAGCTATTACTCCCGCCGAGAGGCTTGATCCTACGACCTATTAGTGGAAGTACTTCCGGGTGCCCAAGATTGGAGATTACGGGCAGCTGTTACGTAGCTGAGGGAACCAGATCTGGTAACTTTGTCTTTCTTTCTTTCTTCTTATCCAATTAAGATTAAAGCACGCTGTACCTGGGCACGTACTTCAGCTATCTGGACTGTCTGTCCAGGATAGTGGGTTAGTGGTCTTACACTTTCCCCTGGAGGTGGAACGTTACCCAGTGGTAAAGCGCTCGCTTGATGCGCGATCGATCTAGGATAGATCACCGTCGGTGGGCCTGTAAGGCTATTGCTTATTCCAGCTAGTGCACCACAACGGGATATCAAAGGTCGTGGTATGTGCTATCAGGCCTCTTGGATGATGCATATTAAAAATTCCTTGCTATTAACAGAAAAAATGTAATGCTATATGTCAAAATTACCAAATGTTTGACATACAATAGCCGACGATTAATAAATCAATGTGCTATAGTGGTGTCGTTAAAAAACATTAAGTTTTAACTTTCTTTTCTTTTTATGTCATTTCAAGTAATGTTCATTCTTATATCCAATTAAGGTTAAAAGGACATTCCTGAGTTTGCTGCATTGTAAGATGGTTCCGACTAATAAAATCTGATATTTCTACGATTAAACTTACATATTAAATATTGTTTTGTTTGTTTAGGATATCAGTGTCTGTATATTCAATGTGTTTTTGGTCGTCTCAATATTTGTAAGAAGCCCAAACTGGATTTTGTCTTCAAATAATTTCGTACGTACCAAAAAATATTTTTTTTGAAATAAATTGAAATTTAACCTAGTACAAATATTAGAACGATCAGAAACACGTTTAATATACAGCCACTAATATTTTATGCAGACATATAGATTTGATATGTAATTACAATCGTTAAAAAGTATCTGTTAGTCGATTAGGAATTAGAAAAATGTTTTAGTGAATGTCCTCTGGTGACTACATGTCAGAATGACCAAATATTTGACATCCAATAGTCGATGATTAATTAATCAATGTACTCTAGTGGTGTTGTTAAACAAAACAAATACACTTTAGTAAATTAGTACGTGAATGACAGTTCTCTTTACGGCGATGCAAGAAGGATGACATGGATAGAGGTTCAAGGAATCAAGCACTAGTTTGCCAAATGCTCATTCGACTCTGCTTTGTGCAGAGATATGGTCTTGGAAGACGTATTACGTTTTGCAATTCATATTTATAATTATAGGATATTAAACGTATCATGCTTATTTCCCAAGTGTAAATTATTTCACGAGGGAAATAAACATGATACGAAATGGTAGCGAGTTTAATATCCTGTGTATTAGCCATAATCATTCTTAATTTATATCACTTAACTCGTTTGGTTGACGTTCCTGTAAGGTAATATTTCCATATGCTTACCTTTTTGTGACACCCAATAGCCGATGTGTATTTTTGTGCTGGTGTGTCGTTAAACATTCATTCATTCATTCATTCATTCATTCATTCATTCATTCCTGTAAGATAATAATGCGCCAATCGATGACGTCATCGTGTGACGTCACGAAGTTTTACGTCCCACATGAAGTTCAAGCGGGACGTACCACTTTGATATGTACCGAGACAGTTTTAACCATATGGATAATAATGTATTATTTGTGTTAATGTCGCAGGTCAAGCCAGACACGGAATTTGATCCATAATGGTCGGATCATTGTGAACATCTGGACCTAACTAATGATTGGTGTTTTACTTAAATCTTCCGTCTCCATCTCCTCCAGTGAGGCCCTCTGAGGGTTAATGTATTGCTTTAAGCAGGTCTTTCAGCAAAATTACATAATTTACACTTTCAATTTAATTTTAAGATATATAGACATAAAGAAACAAGAGAGTCAGAGGTGAGGGAAGGAGGTTGAAAGAAAAACCGAGAGAGAAAAGGACAGACAGAGACAGAGAGATACGGAGAGGGAAACAACTGGCATATCATAAATCGTGGTATGTGTTATCCTGTCTCTGACAAACTGCATATGAAACATCACGCACACACACAAAGAGATAAAAGTAGAGAAAGAGGGAGAGGTAGAGAGAGAGGGAGAGGTAGAGAGAGAGGGAGAGGTAGAGCGAGAAAGAGAGAGAGAGAGAGAGAGAGAGAGAGAGAGAGAGAGAGAGAGAGAGAGAGAGAGAGAGAGAGAGAGAGAGAGAGAGAGAGAGACACACACACACACACACACACACACACACACACAGAGAGACAGACAGACAGAGGGAGACAGACAGACAGACAGAGAGAAAGAGTGACCATTTGACGAATTTGTAATCTAAGAAAAAAAAATCAATGCGATCTAGTGGTGTCGTTATACAAAACAGTGGGCGGGAAGTAGTCCAGTGGTAAAGCGCTCGCTTGATGCACGGTCGGTCTTGGATCGATCACCG
>NC_054709.1:7442583-7489022 GCF_016097555.1 Gigantopelta aegis | reverse complement strand
AGGGGTGGCAACATTGTCATTGGTTTCCTTGTGGGTGGTGAATACAGTACATATTCCTCACCGTGGTGCAGGGGTATCAACATTCTCATGGGTTTCCTTGTGGGTGTTGAATACAGCACATATTCCTCACCGTGGTGCAGGGGTGGTAACATTGTCATTGGTTTCCTTGTGGGTGTTGAATACAATACATATTCCTCACCGTGGTGCAGGGGTGGCAACATTGTCATCGGTTTCCTTGTGGGTGGTGAATACAGTACATATTCCTCACCGTGGTGCAGGGGTATCAACATTCTCATGGGTTTCCTTGTGGGTGTTGAATACAATACATATTCCTCACCGTGGTGCAGGGGTGGCAACATTGTCATGGGTTTCCTTGTGGGTGTTGAATACGTACATATTCCTCACCGTGGTGCAGGGGTGGTAACATTGTCATGGGTTTCCTTGTGTGTGGTGTATACAGCACATATTCGGCATGTCTTGGATATTTCATACCGAGTTCTATAAACATCTGTTATAATATTTTCAAATATTTTTCGTTTTTGTTTTTGTTTCGGTTTTTGTTGATGATTCGGGGACGGGACGTAGCCCAGTGGTAAAGAGTTCGCTTGATGCGCGGTCGGTCTGGGATCGATCCCCGTCGGTGGGCCCATTGAGCTATTGCTCATTCCAGCTAGTACACTACGGCTGGTATATCAAAGGTAGTGGTATGTTACATCCTGTCTGTGGGGAAGTGCGTATAAAAGATCCCTTGCTGCATTACAAAAAAATTGACACGGGTTTTCTCTGATGACTACTTGTCATAATTACCAAATGTTTGACATCCAATAGCCGTTGATTAATTAATCAATGTGCTCTAGTTGTGTCATTAAACAACATGTTTTGTTGATAATTCGGTGCAATATTGGTTTGTTTACTACAGCTCCATCCATTGTTTTCATAGTTTGACCATTGCGTTTATTTTTGTCTTTTTGAAAGTGTTATTATATTTTTATTTTTGGTATTTAAAGTCAATATGCTTCATTTTGTCTTTCATTATTTATTATTAATAATTTTGGAATTTTAAATTGATCTTTATCACATAACTTTGTTTGCCAATACCAACAGCCGATGTGTATTTTATGCTGGGATGTCGTTAAACAAAAAGAAAGAAATGTTTTATTTAACGACGCACTCAACACATTTTATTTACGGTTATATGGCATCGGACATATAGTTAAGGACCACAAATATATTGAGAGAGGAAACCCGTTGTCGCCACTTCATGGGCTACTCTTTTCGATTAGCAGCAAGGGATCTTATATATGCACCATCCCACAGACAAGATAGTACATACCACGGCCTTTGTTACACCAGTCGAGGAGCACTGGCTGGAACGAAAAATAGCCCAATGGGCCCACCGACGGGGAACGATCCCAGACCGACTGCGCATCAAGCGAGCGCTTTACCACTGGGCTACGTCCCGCCCCTGTCGTTAAACATTTATTTACTCTTCTTTCTCTTATTTATTTACTCTTCTTTATCTTATTTAGTTACTCTTCTTTCTCTTATTTATTTACTCTTCTTTCTCTTATTTACTTACTCTTCTTTCTCTTATTTATTTACTCTTCTTTCTCTTATTTACTTACTCTTCTTTCTCTTATTTATTTTACGACAGACGTAGCAGTGGAAATATATCATTCTTTCACACTCTGCCAAATGCACCAGCTGTTCTTTTTGTAGAGCAATTATCTGTTTTACTAAGTACACGTGTCGTGAATTATGAACGTATCATCTTTTATATCAACTCCTTCCGGGTTTCGAGGCAGTGGCATTCGGGCATATGAGTCTGTTGGAATATAATATGGGGTGCGGTATGGCTTAGTCGGTAGAGCACTCGCCTCAGATTTGGGGATCATTGGATCGAACCTCCTCGGTGGACCCATTTCTGCTTTGGAGATGGGGTTTTTGTTGTTTTATTTTATTTATTTATTTTTGTTTTTATTTTTTTTTGGTTGGGGGTTTTGTGGTTTGTTTGTTGTTTTTTTGGGGGGTCTACTGTTGTGTATTTGGTTTTTGGTTTTGGTTTTTGGTTTTGTTTGTTGTTTTTGTGGGTTTTTTGTTAATTTGTGGTTTTTTAGTACGTTTTTTCTTCTTCTTGTTTTGTATTCTTTGTTGCCGGGGTGGGGGTGGGGTCAGGGGGATAAATGATGTACAGTCTGTGGGAAAGTGCCTATATAAAAATGTCTCGTAGTACATTGTCTCTCATGTCTGTATGTTTGACATCTAGTAACTGGCGATTAATTAATAAAAAATATGATCTAGTATATCAAATATGATCTGTCGTTAAATAAAACAAACTTTTAACTTTTGTTTTGTTTAACGACACCACTAGATATTATTGATTTATTAATCATCAGCTATTGGATGTTAAACATTTGGTAATTTTGATATATGAAACCCGCTACATTAGTAGCAAGGATAGCACATACCACATCCTTTCATATACCAGTCGCGGTGCACTGGTTGCAACGAGAAATATCCCAATGGGGCCCACCAACGGGGTTCGATCCTAAACCGACCGCGCATCAGACGAGCGCTTTACCACTGGACTACGTTCCGCCCCTCCTTCATATTAATATTTAAAATATATTTTGCTGTACAACGCTCTTCTCTCTAAAATGATGACTGGTGTTCTTACATATTGTATTTTTACACATACATTTAAAATAATAATTTGAGTGCAAAATATTGTAAAAACAAAATTAAATTTTTTTAAAAATTAACAAATTAACAAAAATTAAAAAAACGAGAAATAAAAAGCCCGGACTAGACTTCCATTGGCTGTACTCGCCCGTGAAACAGTATATACTCATCTTTCGCGAACATGGATACACCAGTTGTTTTAAAAGAAATTTATGAGTTCATGCCATTTCGGTTCAGGTCTGTCATGAGCGAGTCCAGTATATAATTGTCGGACTATTCTTGATGGTGGTGGGAGGAGGTCGCATCCAGCTCTTAGCACCGACACTGTCCTGTTCGTTGCTGTTGTAAGATGCTTTTAACAGAACCCTAGTAATGAGTCCAATTACTTTTTTAAATAGTTTTGTTTGTTTCGAATATCAGTATATGTATATTCAATGTGTTTTGGATGTCCTAATAGTGATATAACATGTGTTTACTAACACAATACTAAAACAATAATAATAAAAAAATATACATACATACGTACATGCATACACAAACACACACACACACACACACACACACAGAGAGAGAGAGAGAGAGAGAGAGAGAGAGAGAGAGAGAGAGAGAGAGAGAGAGAGAGAGAGAGAGAGAAGGAGAGAGAGAGAGAGAGAGAGAGAGAGAGAGAGAGAGAGAGAGAGAGAGAGAGAATGGGGGAGGGAGGATAGAGAGACAGAGAGACTGTCTGTGTGTGTGCATGTGCGCGCGAGTGTATACAAATATATCTATATATCTATGTATGTATGTATGTATGTATGTATGTATGTATGTATATCTATATATTGTATGTATGTCGAGGTTGACTGTTATATACATAGATATTAATGCACTGGCACAGGGGATAATTAAATCCTTTCTGGCCTCACAAATTGTCCCATGCCTTTGCTGGGACTTGAACCTGTGGCACCGATGTGCTCTGAGCTATCGAGGCATCCATAAAAAGGATGCTCTTTAACTCAACCACATGCATGGAGCCTACAATCTACGCGGTCGATCCCGCTTACATGCACGAAACAGTGGGCAGACCTGGCACTGGCTAATATGTATTGATGTATGAATATCTATATATTGTATGTATGTCGAGGTTGACTGTTACATACATAGATATTAACGCACTGGCGCAGGGGATAATTAAATCCTTTCTGGCCTCATGTATGTATGTATGTATGTATGTATTTAAGAATGAATGCATGTATGTATGTATGTGTGTGCGCGTGCGTGCCTATGTGCTTGCGTGCGTGTGTGTGTGTGTATCCTGAATTAAAATGTTACGTCTGTACAATTTTCGGATTATTTTTAATAATGTTTCTAAAGTCCTGCACGCCTGTGTTGCACAGGGAAGACGTCAAAAGATAAACGTCACGTCACAGAGATCGTGCACGTCGTCAATCTCACAGACAGTTCCCCGTCGCCCACGTCGAACAGCCCAGACAATGACCAACGACGTGCACAAACTCACACTGACATCGGCGCGATGACGTGGTCTCGGCACGGAAATATACGAGGTTACGACACACAGCAGAACAGTGTGATCAATTAGAAAAAATTAAACTTTGTTTTGTTTAACGACACCACCAGAGCACATTGATTTATTAACCATCGGCTATTGGAGAGTTAAAGTTTGTTTTGTTTAACAACACCACTAGAACACATTGATTTATTAATCGTCGGCTTTTGATTCTTAAACATTTGGTAATTCTCACATATAGTCATAGAGAGGAAACCCGCTACATTTTTACATTAACAACAAGTAGCAAGGGATTTTTTATATGCACCACACCACAGACAGGGTACCACATATCACTGACTTTGATGTACCATTCGTGGAGTACTGACTGGAACGAAAATAGCCCAATAGGCCCACCGACGGGGATCGATCCTACACTGACCCAGCATCAAGCGATCACTTCACCACTGGGATATGTTCCTCCCAATGTGATCTACTATATATATTGTACAAGGAAAGGAAGGAAGGGAATGTTTTATTTAACGACGCACTCAACACATTTTATTTACGGTTATAGGGCAGATCCAATGGGGGTGACCAGGGACTTGCTGTCTCCCCCTCCCCCTTTAATTAACAATTATTTTTACAATCTTCGCTGTCCCGATCCCCTAAAAAATAATATGCCCATTTATTGGAACAATAATTTAACTCTTTTCATTAAATTTGTCTTTACTAATTTAAAGGGGTTGGTCTTTCGGCCTTTTAAACTTTGTTCCCTTCTTAAAATATTTCCTGTGTCATCCTTGTTGGAGTTTTGTTTCTATAGTTCATCCCATCCTCCTACAAAAAACTTTTTTTGTAAATAATTTCAGTTTAGTTTGACAAAAGGAAAAAACGAAAAGTGTTTTGGAAGTGTGCAATTAAAACAAAATTGTTCATGAATAAATAAAACTGTAATGCATACTATAATAAGAAAAGGACGCTTACAGTGTTATGGCCGCCATTTAGGTTTCATGGAGTGTTGTTGTTTTGATACCAGATAACTCTATTTGATTAATTTTACTATCTATAGAGAGATTACAGGTATCTTTCCATTTGTCCGCGCAAGTAGTCTGCTGTTCGACTGTGATTATTTCATGGCAGACATCTATGAAGTGGCAACTATTTGACTGTAGTTGACAGGGGAGAGCATGTAGTTTGTAAACATGTGTAACTTGTTAACATTGAATACTTGCTTGTGGTAATTCTAGCCCATGCAAAAGTAGTGCTTTTTGTGTAAAATGGGTGTACTCCGGCCAGGTTTAGTGGGTGTGTTTGTTGAAACCAATAACCTGGGAGAAACAGCTGGACAACAGGGGTTGTCCTTTTCAGGGTATGTGTCCCCCAATCAGGCAAAGGTACATACAAACATTCATGGGCCTGGTGATATTAATAAAACAGTTATAGCCACTAAGGCTATATATAAACATACAGTGTAATTAGTTGTGGTCTGTGGCCAGAATAACATGAAAATAATCAGAGTTATCTCACATAGACTATACCAACACTTTTTCGTAGAAGGATGGGACGGGCTATAAAAGATTTATTTCTCTGTGTCGTATGGGACATTTGGCGCTCGCTTTTTTCTGCTTTTTTAAACAATTATTTTGCTATTTTCATTGTCCCAACCTCTTAAAAAATAATGTGTCCGTTTTTGGAACAATTTTACTATTTTTATTGAAGTTCCCTTCGCTAATTTAGGGACGTGGTCCTTCTGCCCTTTTGTCCTCGACAAACCAGTTCGTGGGTCTGCCCTTGTCGGTCGTCGCTATATATACATTACTTTTGGTTGAATTCTACAGCTTTATCTGAGAAAATTCCATTGTGTAGGACATTTGGTACGCGCCAGTCTTTTAATAATGATTAGGGGGTAGGCAGACGAGACGTAGCCCAGTGGTAAAGTGCATGCCTGATGCGTGGTCAGTCTAGGATCGATCCCTGTCGGTGGGCCCATTGGATTATTTCTTGTTCCAGCCAGTGTACCACGACTGGTATATCAAAGGCCGTCGTATGTGGCATGGTGCATTTAAAATAGTTCTTGCTACTAATGGAATCATGTAGCGGCTTTCCTCTCTATGATTGTGCAAAAATTATCCAATATTTTTGACATCCAATAACCAATGATTAATAAATCAATGTGTTCTAGTGGTGTTGTTAAAAAAAACTATGATAGGGTTTTATAAGTAAAGAAACTCTCTCTCTCTCTCTCTCTCTCTCTCTCTCTCTCTCTCTCTCTCTCTCTCTCTCTCTCTCTCTCTCTCTCTCTCTCTCTCTCTCTGTCTGTCTGTCTCTCTCTCTCTTTGTCTCTCTCTCTGTCTCTCTCTCTCCTTCCCTCTCCCTCCATTCCCCTCCCTCTCTCTCTCTCTCTCTCTCTCTCTCTCTCTCTCTCTCTCTCTCTCTCTCTCTCTCTCTCTCTCTCTCTCTCTCTCTCTCTCTCTCTCTCTCTCTCTCTCTCTCTCTCTAAATCGGACACTCAAGAAACAAAGTAAAAGTCCGGTTTATGTTCCTCACCGTTATTTATAAAATGTACTTGTCAGAATGCGTGACGACGCAGAAAACTCCAAGTAATCATGCTCTTGGTATGTATTCGTCTCCAGATAAAATTTGAATGTGTCCGTTTGATGAATGACAAATAAATTCTTACGTGATTATTCACTCAGACATAAATTCCACCATAGGCGTATAGAGTCCCGATTTTATTTTATTTCATTTTTTTTAATGTATATATTTATTCATTCATTCAATCATTAATTTTCTTACTTACCTTTTTAAAATCTATTTATTGTTTTGGGTGGGGTTTTTTTTTGTTTTTTTTGTTTTTGGGGGGGGGGGGGTAGGGACAGGGGCAGAAGCAATCTATTAAAATTAGCTCCACTGGTTAATTACTATTACCTGTGGATCTAACTGCACCACGTTGACCTTTCATTCGACCAATCAAAACCTTACTTGCAAAATTATGCCAGTGATTTGAAAAGAATTTGAAAACATTCGGAATTATGCCGAGGGTATACGAAATTATTCGGGTGAATTATTAAGTATGCCGGAAACTAATTCCAATATAAAATTTTAACGTTGAACTTCTCGTTTCAAGACAAAAAAAAAAACGTGATAGAATAGGCATAAAATGTATTTATTCTAGTATACAATACAGAGTTTATTACTGCACACCTCCCCCCCCCCCCCCCCCCCCCCCCCCCCCCCCCCCCCCCCCCCCCCCCCCCCGTTTATTAATGTTGAACGACAATCTAACTGAATTGGAGCTCGGCTACATGAAGCATGGCCGTAACAGCCGTATATAAACTTAATGCAAATGGTTACGATTATTATTTAATCCCATTGCCATAGAAATGAATCAACGTTCTGCCATACAGTGTTAAAATAACTATCATTATCTTAAACACCAGTAATTCAATATGTACTAAGGCCTCAAACTTTATTTTCATTCAATCTAAAAATATCTACCCATAAAATAAATAATATGGCAATATATTTAGGACACTTTTCTTACTTTTAAAGATACTGAACTTCAATTTTTATCTCGAAATTGGACTTGTTTTGTCGAGTGCTTAACTTAATATCTTGAAATGTCAGCATATTATCTCAAGATTTCGACTTATAACGTCAAGCTCTCAAATTGTTATCATGACAATATGCCACTGAAGATACGTACGCATTGACAAAGACATAAGTATAGCATTCGACAATATAATTTTAGATCTCAAGATACTATGTTCAGCCCTCGACATCAATATATTAAGTCGAAATCTCAATATAAGGCCCACTTTCCATTAACATGATCTGCGAGCGGAAACACACATTTTCCTATCTGCAGTTTGGTAATCTGGCGTCATGAAAGTACTTTTAAGCCACAAGTAAACATCGATCGACTTTGTGGGGGTTTTTTTTTTCTGCGCTCGACTTATTATCTTGAGTTCTCAACTTCTACATCAGTACTGTACTGTAAAGAGAATGGCAAAAGAAAAAAAACATAATATGTTGAGGGCTTGACATAATACATTGATAGTTTGAGATAATTAGTTGAGAGCCCCATGGGATCTTTTATAAGCACCTTCCCACAGACAGAAAAACAAAAACCAGGGCCTTTGACCGGTTGTGGTGCACTGGTTAGAATAAGAGAAAAAAAATCAGTTGAATGGATTCACCAAGGTGATTCGATCCTGCAACGCAAGCACCTCAGGCGAGCTCTCAACCGAAGCCAGCCAAAAAGAGAATTGCAAAAGATAAAGATATATTTGATGATGAGAGTTAAAATGATGAGCGCTCCACATAATGAATCAATAGTTTCCAGTAGTAGCAAGGGGTCTTTTATATGCACGTTGATGGGTTTTTGATATACCAGTCATTGGACACTAGTTGGGACGGGAAAACATATTCACAAAATCATTCACTGAGGAGATTCGTTTCTGTAACCAATGAACCTCAGGTGACCACTCTACCGACGTCTACCTGCCTCGGTGTCGTCGTGGTTAGGCCATCGGTCTACAGGCTGATGGGTACTTGGTTCGGATCCCAGTCGAGGCATGGGATTTTTAATCCAGATACCGACTCAATGGGTAGGTGTAAACCACTTGCACCGACCAGTGATCCATAACTGGTTCAACAAAGGCCATGGTTTGTGCTATCCTGCCTGTGGGAAGCGCAAATAAAAGATCCCTTGCTGCTAATCGGAAAGAGTAGCCCATGTAGTGGCGACAGCGGGTTTCCTCTCAAAATCTGTGTGGTCTTTAACAATATGTCTGACGTCATGTAACCGTAAATAAAATGTGTTGAGTGCGTCGTTAAATAAAATATTTCTTTCTTTCTTTCTACCGACGTCTAGATCCCGCTCCCTTGAACCCCAGGTGAGCACTCTACCGACGTCTAGATCCAGTCCCTTGAACCTCAGGTGAACACTCTACCGACGTCTAGATCCCGCTCCTTTGAACCTCGGGTGAACACTCTACCGACGTCTAGATCCCGCTCCCTTGAACCTCAGGTGAGCACTCTATCGACGTCTAGATCCAGTCCCTTGAACCTCAGGTGAACACTCTACCGACGTCTAGATCCCGCTCCCTTGAACCTCGGGTGAACACTCTACCGACGTCTAGATCCCGCTCCCTTGAACCTCAGGTGAGCACTCTACCGACGTCTAGATCCCGTCCCTTGAACCTCAGGTGAGCACTCTACCGACGTCTAGATCCCGCTCCCTTGAACCTCAGGTGAACACTACCGACGTCTAGATCCCGCTCTCTTGAACCTCTGGTGAACACTCTACCGACGTCTAGATCCCGCTCCCTTGAACCTCGGGTGAACACTCTACCGACGTCTAGATCCCGCTCCCTTGAACCTCGGGTGAACACTCTACCGACGTCTAGATCCCGCTCCCTTGAACCTCAGGTGAACACTCTACCGACGTCTAGATCCCGCTCCCTTGAACCTCTGGTGAACACTCTACCGACGTCTAGATCCCGCTCCCTTGAACCTCTGGTGAACACTCTACCGACGTCTAGATCCCGCTCCCTTGAACCTCGGGTGAGCACTCTACCGACGTCTAGATCCCGCTCCCTTGAACCTCGGGTGAACACTCTACCGACGTCTAGATCCAGTCCCTTGAACCTCAGGTGAACACTCTACCGACGTCTAGATCCCGCTCCCTTGAACCTCGGGTGAACACTCTACCGACGTCTAGATCCCGCTCCCTTGAACCTCAGGTGAGCACTCTACCGACGTCTAGATCCAGTCCCTTGAACCTCAGGTGAACACTCTACCGACGTCTAGATCCCGCTCCCTTGAACCTCGGGTGAACACTCTACCGACGTCTAGATCCCGCTCCTTGAACCTCAGGTGAGCACTCTACCAACGTCTAGATCCCGCTCCCTTGAACCTCGGGTGAGCACTGTACCGACGTCTAGATCCCGCTCCCTTGAACCTCTGGTGAACACTCTACCGACGTCTAGATCCCGCTCCCTTGAACCTCGGGTGAGCACTACCGACGTCTAGATCCCGCTCCCTTGAACCTCGGGTGAGCACTGTACCGACGTCTAGATCCCGCTCCCTTGAGCCTCAGGTGAGCACTGTACCGACGTCTAGATCCCGCTCCCTTGAACCTCGGGTGAGCACTCTACCGACGTCTAGATCCCGCTCCCTTGAACCTCGGGTGAGCACTCTACCGACGTCTAGATCCCGCTCCCTTGAACCTCGGGTGAACACTCTACCGACGTCTAGATCCAGTCCCTTGAACCTCAGGTGAACACTCTACCGACGTCTAGATCCCGCTCCCTTGAACCTCGGGTGAACACTCTACCGACGTCTAGATCCCGCTCCCTTGAACCTCAGGTGAGCACTCTACCAACGTCTAGATCCCGCTCCCTTGAACCTCGGGTGAGCACTGTACCGACGTCTAGATCCCGCTCCCTTGAACCTCTGGTGAACACTCTACCGACGTCTAGATCCCGCTCCCTTGAACCTCGGGTGAGCACTACCGACGTCTAGATCCCGCTCCCTTGAACCTCGGGTGAGCACTGTACCGACGTCTAGATCCCGCTCCCTTGAACCTCGGGTGAACACTGTACCGACGTCTAGATCGCGCTCCCTTGAACCTCGGGTGAGCTCTGTACCGACGTCTAGATCCCGCTCCCTTGAACCTCGGGTGAGCACTGTACTGACGTCTAGATCCCGCTCCCTTGAACCTCAGGTGAACACTCTACCGACGTCTAGATCCCGCTCCCTTGAACCTCGGGTGAACACTCTACCGACGTCTAGATCCCGCTCCCTTGAACCTCGGGTGAACACTCTACCGACGTCTAGATCCCGCTCCCTTGAACCTCGGGTGAACACTCTACCGACGTCTAGATCCCGCTCCCTTGAACCTCAGGTGAGCACTCTACCGACGTCTAGATCCCGTCCCTTGAACCTCAGGTGAGCACTCTACCGACGTCTAGATCCCGCTCCCTTGAACCTCAGGTGAACACTACCGACGTCTAGATCCCGCTCCCTTGAACCTCTGGTGAACACTCTACCGACGTCTAGATCCCGCTCCCTTGAACCTCGGGTGAACACTCTACCGACGTCTAGATCCCGCTCCCTTGAACCTCGGGTGAACACTCTACCGACGTCTAGATCCCGCTCCCTTGAACGTCGGGTGAACACTCTACCGACGTCTAGATCCCGCTCCCTTGAACCTCGGGTGAACACTCTACCGACGTCTAGATCCCGCTCCCTTGAACCTCAGGTGAGCACTCTACCGACGTCTAGATCCCGCTCCCTTGAACCTCGGGTGAGCACTGTACCGACGTCTAGATCCCGCTCCCTTGAACCTCGGGTGAGCTCTGTACCGACGTCTAGATCCCGCTCCCTTGAACCTCAGGTGAACACTCTACCGACGTCTAGATCCCGCTCCCTTGAACCTCGGGTGAACACTCTACCGACGTCTAGATCCCGCTCCCTTGAACCTCGGGTGAACACTCTACCGACGTCTAGATCCCGCTCCCTTGAACCTCAGGTGAACACTCTACCGACGTCTAGATCCCGCTCCCTTGAACCTCGGGTGAACACTCTACCGACGTCTAGATCCCGCTCCCTTGAACCTCGGGTGAGCTCTGTACCGACGTCTAGATCCCGCTCCCTTGAGCCTCAGGTGAGCACTGTACCGACGTCTAGATCCCGCTCCCTTGAACCTCGGGTGAACACTCTACCGACGTCTAGATCCCGCTCCCTTGAGCCTCAGGTGAGCACTGTACCGACGTCTAGATCCCGCTCCCTTGAACCTCCGGTGAACACTGTACCGACGTCTAGATCCCGCTCCCTTGAACCTCGGGTGAACACTCTACCGACGTCTAGATCCCGCTCCCTTGAACCTCGGGTGAGCACTCTACCGACGTCTAGATCCCGCTCCCTTGAACCTCGGGTGAACACTCTACCGACGTCTAGATCCCGCTCCCTTGAACCTCAGGTGAACACTCTACCGACGTCTAGATCCCGCTCCCTTGAACCTCGGGTGAGCACTGTACCGACGTCTAGATCCCGCTCCCTAGAACCCCAGGTGAGCACTGTACCGACGTCTAGATCCCGCTCCCTTGAACCTCGGGTGAGCACTGTACCGACGTCTAGATCCCGCTCCCTTGAACCTCGGGTGAGCACTGTACCGACGTCTAGATCGCGCTCCCTTGAACCTCGGGTGAGCTCTGTACCGACGTCTAGATCCCGCTCCCTTGAACCTCGGGTGAGCACTGTACCGACGTCTAGATCCCGCTCCCTTGAACCTCGGGTGAGCACTGTACCGACGTCTAGATCCCGCTCCCTTGAACCTCGGGTGAGCACTGTACCGACGTCTAGATCCCGCTCCCTTGAACCTCGGGTGAGCACTCTACCGACGTCTAGATCCCGCTCCCTTGAACCTCGGGTGAACACTCTACCGACGTCTAGATCCCGCTCCCTTGAACCTCGGGATAACGTTATAAAAAGAGATGTGTGATTGGTTGATATTTAAATTATTATTTTTAGACGAAATGTCGTCTGGACATGGGAGTCCACGCAATGCTGTTAGATCTACTGGTAGACCGGTAGAGCTAATTTTAATCAGACTGGGCAGGGGCAGAGGGGCAGAGGGGCAGAGGGGCAGAGGAAGGGTTTTTTATTTAGTTTTTAAAAATTATATTTATTTATTTATTTATTTATTTATAATTTACGTTCTTTTTTATAATTTTAAAACAAAATTTAAGGGAAAAGTGTCAGGTTTATTTTTGACAGAATTAAACGAAAATGCCGAAATCAGAATAATAATGTTTATTCATATTTACATTACTACTAAGCTGCTATATACATGTAGGGATCCAAATGAATCACGGCGTATATTTGCACTTACTGTGAGTAGAACATTTCAGGGCAGCTAATTTTGCCAAAATATTTCGCCATTGTTTTGGCCCGAATGCGAAGATTTGCTCCAACACTGAGGTGGGAGGGCGTTACCCACCCCCACACCCACATCTCGTACGCTAATGAATTTCCTATCGCTAGAATGGAACCTTTGTATTTCAAATCAAGAAACGAAGTTTTAGATACAAATACAGTCAAACCTGTCCTAGCGGCCACCTGTTATCAGCGGTCAACTGCCTTAAGCGGCCACCTTTTCCCCTCCCAAATGACTGTTAATGTAAATGCACCTGTAATAAGCGGCCACTTAAATCGGATCCCAAATGGCTAAAATACCTGTATTAAGCGGCCGCGGTAAATGTTTACTATTATATAAAAGGGATATTTTAAAGGGACATTCCTGAGTTTGCTGCATTGTAAAATGTTTCCGACTAATAAAATATTTCTACAATTAAATTTGCATATTAAATATATTTTCTTGTTTAAAATATCAGTGTCTGTATATTCAATGTGTTTCTGGACATCTTAATATTTGTAAGAAGCCCAAATTGGATTTTGTCTTCAAATAATTTCGTACGTACGAAAAAATATATTTTAGGAAATAAAATGAAATTTAATATACTACAAATATTAAAACAATCAGAAAAACGTTTAATATACAGTCACTAATATTTTATGCAGAAAAATATATTTGATATGTAATTACAATCGTTAAAATCTCTGTTAGTCGATAACATCTTAAAAACTGCAGCGAAATCAGGAATGTCCCTTTAACAACAGCGACAAGTTGAAGCATAACCGATCTTCACACCTTCAGGAATACTAGTACCCATTCAGTCCCGACATCTCTACTGTGTATCAGTTAAGAAAGTATGACTCAGGAATGGATCCAATTACCTCTGGGTAGGCCAAGCTTGACATTTGTAGATTCACTTACTGTGACAATACATAGCATGAAGTAGGAATTAAATAATTAAATGGAAAAAGAAAACAAACTTATTGAGAACGATTAAATTAATACATTTCAGTTACATTATTTCTGAAGGAGGCGATATGTCGAAAGTTGATTTATAGTCTACTGTGGAGCACATGATCATTAATTATTAGTATAGAATGGAATGGAAACTCGTTTAACGTGCCCATATCCACGAAGGTTCAGGCACGCCCACCACGAATCTGATCTCTGACTTTGCCAGTGGAGGGTTCCGTGGCAGGAAGGGGTGGGGGGAGTGGGGGGGGGGGCAGTATAGACGGCAAAAATAAACCGAAAGAAATATATATACAGCGTCATAAACAGACCAAGTACCTTTAATACGTTATGTAATACACGCCGAAAGGTCAGACTCTTGACCTAAAAACAAACAAAAACAAACAAGAAAAACCCCACGACTGTTGTAGTTTGTCTTATTTATACATAAGGTGAGATAATAAAGAAAGAATTTGTTCGTCGGGTTGATGAAAGACTGCGCGGCACCTCAGTTGAAGTACTTACTATGTCATGTAGCTCGAGTAACGTCTAGCCCTCCCCTTATTGATATGTTGTATGGGGAAACGTTCTTGTGGTGACGTATGTGCCCACGTGACACGTTGATTCTGCTTGATAACATGTAAGTTTAATCTCATGACTGGACTCGGGAATAATCAAACTAAAGCTCTGTTGCATCAGATTTAGGAAACAATTTGTATTTTAGACACAATAGCTGGCTACCATTTGGTCGTCGACGATTGTCGAAGTATTACACACAGTCCTCTCTAGCCCTCCCCTACAACATTTCATTTCATTGCAACTTATTTTCGTGCTTATATCCAATTACGGTTCAAGCACGCTGTCCTGGGCACACAGCTCAGCTATCTGGTCTGTCTGTCCTGGACAGTGGGTTAGTTGTTAGTTCGTTAGTAGTTAGTGAGAGAGAAGAGAGTGTAGTGGCCATACACCTACCCATTGAGCCCTTAAGAACTCGGTCTGGGTTGGAGCCGGTACCGGGCTGCGAGCCCTGTACCTACCAGCCTGTAGTCCGTTGGCTTAACCATTGCGCCACCGAGGCCGGTACTACCAGCCTACGACATATCAATAACGTAACGGGAATTATATTTACGTGCCCATATCCACAGGGTTTCAGGCACGCCCACCCCGGATTTGGTTTCTGACATCGACAGTGGCCAACTCCGGGGCGGGAGGGCATATCAAGGGAAGGGAATTCTATTAACGTGCCCCTATCCACAAAGGTTCGGGCACGCCCACTACGGACTCAGCCTCTGACTTCGCCAGTGACTGATTCCGGAGCGGGGGGGGGGGGGGGTAAGTTTGAGGTGGGCGGAATTTGGAAAAAAGCCAGTTAGTAAGTAAGTCCAGCTAGATCGCGGCCCAAATAGCAGACACCAAGTGAGGCCTAGCTGTGATTGGCTGAATTTCGATTCCTTAGGAAACTTGTCAAAAAGTCTGAGTCTGCAATTTGAATCCACCGAGCGCGGACCGACTAGCAGACACCAAGAAAACTCAAGTAACACCGAGTGGGAGCCGTGTTCTGATTGGCTGAATTTTGATTCCTCGGTAAAACTTGTCAAGTACCTGAGTTTACATATGATATCTGCGTCCAAACCTGTCTGGACTAAAAAGTTAAACCAAAAGTTAGTTTTGACTGCTCGACCGAAATGGTTTTAAGGTGATTTGAGCAATTTAGACGGACTGCCGAAAATAAAAGGTTACCGACTGTTTACAAAAAAATTAAACAAAAGCTTTTGAAATGACGGCCTAAAAAATTTAAAGTCAAGTAAAGTCCATACTCACGGAGGAAAAGGAGGTTGGTAGGAGGTTGGTAGGAGGTTGACGTCTACGGCGAGGACAGCCAGACTCTGGTATCGAAGTTAGGCAGGAATTGTCGGAATTCCGGGGTCAATAGAATCTTGGCGGCCTTGGGATACTGCTCCCCTCCGAAGATCTTCTTCAGGATTCGATGGATTGATACGTTATCCATCTGGGTGAGCAGCAGAGCCTGGTTGTGGAATTGACCCCTGCAGTATGTGAGGCAGAGACATTCGATACCATCGTTGAGCCTGATGACGTGGCTTTCCAGCTGTCCTTCGCCGTCGGGGATCTGTCGGTATCCCGGGATATGCGGTGGACAAATAAATTTGTCCGGCTGGGTAATGTTCATCCGGTAGCACTTGCTGTAGCGCTTATTCAGCTGGCCGTGGAGCGTCCAGTCTTCAGTGACTTCCAGTGGTGGAGACGGCGGTAGAGTAGGAGGGCCTGGTTTGGCTGGTTGGTCGCGCCTGGTTCAGGTCCGCCCCTGGCGTGGTGACAGCTAGGTCCGGCTGAGCTGGATCGGCTGGTCTCGCTGGTGTAGACCGGTGCTGGGGGTGAACAACGGGGAAATTCGCCGCCGGCAGTTGAGCTGTCGGTTTTGTCCTCCCCCGGTCCGCCCCTGGCGAGTTGGTCTTCCTCCGGTTCCGCTTCCTTGGTCGGTTGGTTACCGGTTCCCCGTACACCAAAGTCACGGAAGCCCGTGACCCGGTGTACGAAACCCGGTATTCCAGTAGCATTCCATAGCTGTTGATGAGTCCCCCCAGGTGGGGGGGGGGGGGGTTAGCTCGAGAGAGCACGGACACACGTCTAGCTTCATCTTAAACGTATCAATAAGGAGAGGGCTAGAGATCACTCGAGCTATATATTATGGTCTTACATAATACACTGAAATGACGTTAGGTAATTCTTCATTACTATAGATGTTATTGTAACAAGCCTTCTGTGAGTACTGTTAAAGCAAAACATATTTCTTACCGGGGCCAACAGGGAGGGAGGGAGGGAAGGAGGAAGGGAGGGAGAGAGAGAGAAAAAAGTTTGTTTTGTTTAACGACACCACTAGAGCACATTGATTTTTTAATCATCGGCTATTGGATGTCAAACATGTGGTCATTTTTGACACAGTCACAGAGAGGAAACCCGCTACATTTTTTTCATTAGTAGCAAGGGATCTTTTATATGCACCATTTAGCAGACAGAATAACACATACCACGGTCGTGTGTGTGTTTGTGTGTGTGTGTGTGTGAGAGAGAGAGAGAGAGAGAGAGAGAGAGAGAGAGAGAGAGAGAGAGAGAGAGAGAGAGAGAGAGAGAGAGAGAGACAGACAGACAGACAGACAGACAGACAGACAGACAGACAGAGAGAGAGAGGAGAGAGACAGAGAGGGTAGGTGAGACAGAGACAGAGAGGGTAGAGAGCGAGTGTCACGGGGATCCTATAATACCCGTAACTGAATGAAACACGATTATCCAAATATCTCTCCTAACTGTATATCTATTAGATCTCTCTGTATCGGGCAGTCTATACCCGAGTGGCTCGTCTCTAGGTATGATCAGAGATACGATCTTATATAAAGTATATATAATATAGCACGTTAGTTCACTAAAAACACAACAAAACACAATATACTTTGGAATCTGCATTAACCTTAAGCTGACAAATATATTTGCCGCAGTTAATTAGTTAACACCAACAATAATAATAACAACCCGGAACTAATCACTTAATTAGTTAATCACTAGGTGTCTAGTTTACACAATATTCTAATCACTTCACCGTGATACAACACACACACGTGTGATAATTGAGAAACGCTGCCAGAGGAACTTAATTAATAAAGGAATTACAACTCTATTCCTAACTGATTAATTTTTAATTAACCCTTAACTACTCATTCAGTAACCTTGTAATACAGAATTAATACTGGTACCTATCACAATAAAGACAATAACCTACAGTTTACCTAGGTCCTCTAGGATGACTGGTTAAGCTTTAATAATTTTAGACAGTGAAGCCTACAGTTTACTTCGTCAGTTTACCGGAAACACCGTCTAAATAATATTGGTATAATACAGTATTAAAATGTTTAAAGTCACATCAATCACATCAAGGTTATACAACAGAGCAGAAATAATATATTTACCAGTCCGGACGGACAACGTTCCCCCTGGAAGCCTTCCTATGTTTCTCCCCGATAAATCTAAATCCTAGCTATTTATTACAAAAACCGAATATCGCCTGGGGGCACATCGCGGTCCTCCTCCTACCATGTGAATTTTCCACAGCGACCAAGACGGCATATCTTTCTTAAAAGCCTAGACTGGTCGTCACCTAGTTCGCCAGCAATACCCCGATCGTACCGAACTAGCGGAGGTAGTATATAACTACTGGCCACATGGCCTCCGCAACTGGTCTGGGTGTGTATTAGGGGTACGTTCGCGCGGAGGTATTACGTAATAAAGTGCCCACCTAGTCCAAGTGCATATTGGGACTGCACACGGCCCTCTAAAACAATTAACATCGCCACAGGCGAAAACAAAATAAGAGCATGTTCCGTCACAGCCAGAGAGAGAGAAAGAGAGAGAAAGCGAGACATAGAGAGACACACACAGAGAGAGGGGGGGGGGAGGGAGAGAGAGAGGGAGATACAGAGAGAGAGACACATAGAGAGAGGCCCTCTCTCAGAAGGGGATATAGAGAAAGGGAGAGAGGGGAGAGAGAAAGAGGGTGCGAGAGGGGGTGAGAGAGAAAGAGAAAGAGGGAGAGAGATTAAGAGAGAGACAGGGAAAGAGAGACAGAGACAGAGAGGGAGACGCACACACACACACACACACACACAAACACACACACACACAATTGGACAGGCCATTGGCGAAACCTATAGTCTCCTCCGATTGCATCGGTAAAGGATAACTAGATATCGTAGTTGTCTTTTAATTGGAAAATGTCCCCTTGACCAGTGTAACAAAGGCTGCAATATGGATTGTCCTTCTACCCGTTTATATATTATTACATATTCACTTTTAAGTTTCAATTGAACATTAAAAATACATCTTTTACATTCATATAACATTAAAGATTTATCATTTACTTTTAGTTTTCATTTTTCACTTTTAAATATCTTTAAATGTTCAGAGTTTACTTCATAATAGGAATAATTGAACAAACATTAATTATTAGCCAAGAAATAATAAGAAATTGTATCGAATTGAATCTGGAAAACAAACGAAGTTATCGTTCTTGTTACATTGCAGAGTCAAAATCCTCTCTGAGAAACCAAATGTTTGACATCCAATAGCCGATGATTAATTAATCGATGTGCTCCAGTGGTGTCGTTAAAAAAAAACAAATGTTTTTCTTCTTCTTCTTTTTTTTTGTCTTAGAATTAAGTCTCAGAGATCATTTTGAGTTCTGCAATGAGTTCTAGTGGTGTCGTTAAACAAAACAAACTTTAATAAAAGATATCTTGCTGCTAATGGAAACAATGTAGCGGGTTTCCTCTCTAAGACTGTCAAAATTAGCAATTGTTTGACATCCAATAACCGATGATTAATTAATCAATGTGCTCTAGTGGTGTCATTAAACAAAACAAACTTTTTGAATCCTAGAAGCCACAAGAACATAAATACCCGAAAGCCTGATTAAGGCGACTTTAGCTTTCATATGATGTATTCTGAGAACAAATAAGCCAACAACAATCAAATAAATAAAAAAAATATATAATAAATAAAATTGTCGTTTGCCCGAACGTTAAGTCAATAGTCAGTACGAAGTTGAAATTGACTTTTTGGCAGCATGTGGCTTGTGAACAGAATTCTCCTTCAGGTCAATCGATTTTCTTGCATAGTTCGTTAAACCGCAGTTTACAGTTGTACAATGTAGATTATTGTGTTTTTGAGTAAAAGCGGTGAATCACTGGCTCCGTTCAGACATAAGTAATACTGTTTAAAGGAAAACAAATTAGTCTGGAGTTCATCAAGATAAGGAGAAGTTAGCTTGTGTATTACTGGCTTTAATTAAACGTCTTTCACAAAGCGAGTTTCAAAAGCTAGGACCGTGTGTTTAACAAACTCTGTAGCGAATCGGTTGATGTTTCTTTCAGAAAACAGTCGAAGGGATTCAATAGCTACACATTAATTCAAACAGTTTGGTATGTGCAAAATATGTTCACTTTCTCCTTTTTTTTGTGTTTTTGTTTTTGTTTTTGTTGTTTTGCTTTGCTGTTTGCTTGTTTTGTTTCGGTGGATTTTGGTCTGTTTGTTGTATTTTTATTATGATTTTAATTTTGTTTGTTGTGTTGCGCTCTTTTCTCTCTTTTTGGTTTTCTAGTTTTGTCTTTATTTTGTTTTTTAGGGGAGGGGTTTGGGGGAAGGGGTAAACTATTTTGGCAAATACTTAGAAAACCATTTTTGAACTGGTAATTAATGTAAAATCGTGTAAATGTAGTATTGTATACAGTTGCATCTCATTCACACTCTCAACACATACTCTCTCTCTCTGTCTGTCTGTCTGTCTGTTTCTCTATATCTCTCTCTCTCTCTCTCTCTCTCTCTCTCTCTCTCTCTCTCTCTCTCTCTCTCTCTCTCTCTCTCTCTCTCTCTGTGTCTCTCTCTCTCTCTCTCTCTCTCTCCCTCTCACTCACTCTCACCTCTCACTCCTCTCTTTCTCTCTCTCTCTCACTCACTCTCTCTCTCTCTCTCTCTCTCTCTCTCTCTCTCTCTCTCTCTCTCTCTCTCTCTCTCTCTCTCTCTCTCTCTCTCTCTTACTCCCCCCTCTCTCTCTCAGTCTCACTCTCTCTTACTCCCCCCTCTCTCTCACCTCTCACTCCTCTCTCTCTCTCTCTCTCTCTCTCTCTCTCTCTCTCTCTCTCTCTCTCTCTCTCTCTCTCTCTCTCTCTCTCTCTCTCTCTCTCTCTCTCTCTCTCTCCCTCCCTCCCTCCCCCTCTCTCTCTATCTCTCTCTGGTCGTCTTAATATTTGTAAGAATCCCAAATTGGATTTTGTCTTCAAATAATTTCGCACGTACGAAAAAATCCTTTTTAGGAAATAAAATGAAATTTAACATAGAACAAATATTAGATCAACCAGAAACACGTTTAATATACAGCCATTAATATTTTATGCAGAAAATAGTTTAAAAGTCTCTGTTACTCGATCACATCTTAAAAATTGCTGCAAACTCAGAAAAAATATAGTTAGTTTAACGTTACTAGTAGAATACATTGGATGTCAAACATTTGATAATTGTGACATATAATTTTACAAGAAACCTCTACATGTTACTTGCATTAACCGCACGGGATATTTTATATGCAATGCCCACACACAGGGTAGCACATACCACGGCCGTTGATATATCAGCTGCGGGGTACTGGTTCCACATGTTGTTAATGAATGTAGTTCTCACATTTGCGGTGGATGGACGTAGCCCAGTGGTAAAGCGCTTGCTTGTTGTGCGGTCGGTTTGGGAACGATCCCCGGGGGTGGGCCCATTGGGCAATTTCTCGTTCCAGCCAGTGCACCACCACTAGTATATCAAGGGCCGTGGTATGTTTTATCCTGTCTGTGGGAACGTGCATATAAAATATCCATTTCTGTATTACAAAAAAACTAACAAATGTAGCGGGTTTCCTCTGATGACTACATATGAGAATTACCGAATGTTTAACATCCAATAGCCGATGATTAATTAATCAATGTCCTCTAGTGTTGTCGTAAAACAAAACAAACTTCTTCTTCTCAAATTTGCCGCTTCACCTCTTCTGTGGGGAGGGGTCTGTTTTTAATTTATTAAACCGTATTCCTCTTTTCATATCAATACGTCAGAGATATGCGTACGTCGTCACCGTTATACCCCTCCGTTTAACTCGTCACCAACATATCAATGCGTCAGAGATATGCGTACGTCGTCACCGTTATACCCCTCCGTTTAACTCGTCATCAACATATCAATGCGTCAGAGATATGCGTACGTTGTCACCGTTATACCCCTCCGTTTAACTCGTCACCAACATATCAATACGTCAGAGATATGCGTACGTCGTCACCGTTATACCCCTCCGTTTAACTCGTCACCAACATATTAATACGTCAGAGATATGCGTACGTCGTCACCGTTATACCCCTCCGTTTAACTCGTCACCAACATATGCTGGACAGGCTCTGACGACCTAACAATACCTAATTATACCACGTGTAATGTGCCTAGGGAAAATGGAAAAGGAGGAGGAATGTGTATATTTGTTAGAGATTATCTCCAAGATTATTGTGTATGCATAGATAAAACCTGTGATAGTAGTATTATATTTGAAATCAAAAGCAATAAGTTTAGTGCTAATAGAGATGTATTTATGTTTATTAATTACATACCGCCTATTAATAGTACGTATTATCAAAATAGTGATGTAGATATTTTTGAAACACTAGAAGATCACATATGTACATATGCACAGATGGGCGACATTGTTGTTATAGGTGACTTTAATAGTCGTACAGGTACGCTTTGTGATTTTATAGAAACTGACATCTTAGCAGAAGGTCCATTACATGTATTACAAAACGTGATCGAATGCGTACAGGACAGTAATCTCGACCCGCGTCACAGCGAAGACAAAACAGTTATTCAGTTCGGTAGGAAACTTATCGCCCTTTGCAAAGCTAGCGGGTTACGAATAGTCAATGGTAGACACCCAGACGACCGACATGGGAATATCACTTTTTACAATGCAAACGGTACAAGCCTTATTGATTATGTACTCACTAGCGAATCGTGTTTCGATTTAATTTCATATTTTCAATCCGGTGAGTTCAATTGTTTCTCCGACCATGCACCTGTATGTTTCACACTGGGTTGTAATGTAAACATTGCTGATACGCAGGAGCCAGATGAGATTCGAACACACACTACCGTGAAGTGGATCGACGAAAACAATGCTGTCATTGCTTCCAAAGTAACCGAAAATATTGAAACGCTATTGAATATATGTTCAACTAGTGGTAATAGCCAAGATTGTATAAACGTACGGGTTGATAAATTCACAAGCGAACTAAATACTATTATATTGCCTTACTGTGACGTCACTACCCATACAAACAGAAAGAACTATATGCGCCGGCACACTACCACAGGCGGTGATAAGCCATGGTTTAACGAGGAATGTAAAGCTCGATTTAACGAATATAGAGCAGCTATCCATATGTTTAATGTTAGAAGAAGTGACCTAAATCGAATTGAACTCGTACGTGTAAAAAGAATATATAAGTCATTAGAACGCCGCCTAAAAAGAAATTATAAATGCCAAGAAGGCAACATGCTCAACTATCTCCGCAAATATAACCCAAAGCAGTTTTATGTACATTTCGAAAAAAAAAAAGAAAAACGTAAATTCAGAACTAACAAATGATGAATTCTATAACCATTTTAGCAAATTGGCTGAAAACGTGCCTAAATTAGACGACGAGACACAAGATGTTTTACGTAAATACGACCAGCAAGTTAGTGACGCACCGAACCGCGAGCTTGACTCTGAAATTACAGAGAAGGAAATTCTTAATGCTGTACATAAGTTAAAGACGAACAAATCCAGTGGGCTTGACAAGGTATTAAACGAATATTTTATAAATTGTATAAATGTTTTGATGCCATGTTTATTGATATTATTTAACGCTGTCTTTGATTCGGGTACATTTCCACACAGTTGGTCATTGGGATGCATTGTTCCTATTTTTAAAAAAAGGCAATGCAAACGACCCTGATAATTACAGAGGCATAACTTTAGTCAGTTGCTTAGGGAAATTATTTACTGCCATCCTAAATGAACGATTATTAGTTTTTGATAAAAATGAATAATGTCATAAGTGACGCTCAATTTGGTTTTAGAAAACAGTTCTCAACGATCGACGCCGCTTTCATTCTTCAATCTTTAATTGAACGAATATTGAAGAATAAAAAGCGACTGTATTGCTGCTTCGTGGACTATAGTAAAGCATTTGATTATGTCAATAGACAAAAACTATGGTACAAAATGATTCAACTTGGTATCGATGGTAAAATGCTTAATGTTATCCGGTCACTGTATGATAATGTGAAATGCTGCGTCAAATATAACAGTATGCTATCCAACTTTTTCAGTTGTAGAAACGGACTTTTCCAAGGTGAAGTATTATCACCGATATTATTTTCCATGTTTGTAAATGACTGCGAAATGCATTTCTTATCAGATACTTGCCCCTATATCGACATCCAATCATTAAATATATTCCTACTTATGTATGCCGATGATATGGTTCTCCTAGCCAAAACACCAGAAGGCATTCAGTCAATGCTCAATTCACTATCAAAATATACTACCAAATGGGACCTAACTGTAAATACAACTAAGACTAAGGTTGTCATTTTTAGAAATGGGGGGATCATTCGAGACAACGAAAAGTGGTTATACAAAGGTGAACAGTTAGAGGTTGTAAATGAATTCATTTATCTTGGCTTATTATTCTGTTATAACGGTAAATTTAATCGAACTCAAAAACGATTCGCTGATCAGGGAAGAAAAGCCTTGTTTTCATTATTAAACGTATGCAAAAGACATTATTTTAATATTGAAACAATGCTATCTGTTTTTGACACCTATGTTAACAGTATTCTTAGTTATGGGTCAGAGGTCTGGGGATTCCACTGTGCAAGGGATGTTGAAAATATTCATACAAAATTCTGTAAAAAAAACCTACTTGGAGTACAACAAGGGGCCTGTAATGAATTTATATATAGTGAGTTAGGGCGTTTTCCTCTGTATATTATGAGAAAATTAAGAATTTTTAAATATTGGATTAAAATACGAAATACTGAAAAATTGTATCCTTTTAGCTATATATGAGGAAATGGAACGATTAAAGGGTAACTGGGTAACACAAGTCAAACAAGAACTAAATAGGCTTGGACTAAACTATATATGGAACATACCAAATGTTGGTAACAGAGAATATAATATAATTAAGGAAAGAATTTACGATAATTTTAAACAACATTGTTTTAGTCGAATAACGACTTCACCGAAAGGTACCTTATATAAATTTGTGTTACTTGAATTCAAGCTACAAACATATCTTAGACAACCCATACCATTAAATCACTTAAAAGAAATATCAAAGATCCGAATTAGTGCACACAAATTAAATATAGAAACCGGAAGGTATAGACAAATTGACAGGGCCGAAAGAAAATGCACTATTTGTAACTATAATGATATAGAAGACGAATACCATTTTATCCTTATTTGCCCAGCTTTGAATGATTTGAGGAATAAGTATATAAAACAATGTTACCACAGACGTCCAAGCGTATTTAGGCTCATTGAACTATTAACAACTGAAAACAATAAAGACATCAATAACCTGGGAAAATATTTAGTTTTGGCAAATAAAGTTAGAGACGATTTACTGAAGCTTACTTAAAATATGACATCCACAAACCTGCCGTTTCATTAGCAAGTATATTAATCATATTTCATCTGGTATACATCAATATATACCTATATATTTAGAATTAGAATTATTACTATACCACGATAATGTTTATAGTGCACATATATATGTACATCCCACCACTATTACTAGTATGCTATGTTAATTTTACCATTAATTCTTAAATCACTCTCCACCTGTATTTGTATATTTGTATATATACCGTGATTATATATGTATGTATTTATGCTGATAAGTTTGTTTAACTTAAGGCAAATAAAGAACTTGAAACATATCAATACGTCAGAGATATGCGTACGTCGTCACCGTTATACCCCTCCGTTTAACTCGTCACCAACATATCAATACGTCAGAGATATGCGTACGTCGTCACCGTTATACTCCTCCGTTTACCTCGTCATCAACATATCAATACGTCAGAGATATGCTTACGTCGTCACCGTTATACCCCTCCGTTTAACTCGTCACCAACATATCAATACGTCAGAGATATGCTTACGTCGTCACCGTTATACCCCTCCGTTTAACTCGTCACCAACACATCAATACTCTATTATATATCATGTGCAAGTTTAGGTTTTCTACAGTCCTCCTACAGACGGTATAGGCGTGATGAACCATCCTGTTATGAATGTCCTAGGTGAGTGGCAGTTCTCTTACAAGTGGTATAGGTTACGGATCTCCTAGAGGTGTGGTTGTCCTCCTAAGGACAAGTACTTGATAGTCGATCATGGAAGCAATCACGACTTGGCATAACATCCTTTCGACTCTGCCCTGTGCATAGATACGATTTTGATATTGGAATACGGTTTTGTCGTTTGGATTAAACAGCATTCACATAATCATTATTTCTCGTTCCACCGAGTGCACCACCACTACCGTAATTTCCTGCGTATTGCCCGCTACAGTAGATAGTCCGCAGCGATCTGTATTTACGTTTTAGAATAATAAAATGCTCAGATATCCCGCTCCGGCAGATAATCCGCGGACTATGCATGTAATTGTTGAAGTGATCACGTGGTCTGCCTGTTCGCTTGTACCGGTAAGCTGATAAGGCCTCAGACCACAATTAATTTCGCTATATGTTTCTATATAGCCTTAGTGGCTATAACATTTTTATTAATATCAGCAGGCCCGTGAAGTTTTGTATGTACCTTTGCCTGCATGGGGGACACATACCCTGAAAAGGACAACCCCTGTTGTCCAGCTCTTTCTCCCAGCATATTGGTTTAAACAGACACACCCTCTAAACCAGGCCGGAGTACACCCATTTTACACAAAAAGCACTACTTTTGCATGGGCCGGAATTACCACAAACAAGTCTTCAATGTCAACAAGTTACACATGTTTACAAACTACATGCTATCCCCTGTCACTTCAGTCAAACAGTTGCCACTTCATAGCTGTCTGCCATGAAATAATCACAGTCAAACAGCAGACTACTTGCGCGGTGAAACTTCCGGATTTTGGACAACCAAATGGGAAGATAACTGTAATCTGAGGCCTATCAGTCCATTTTTCCCCTAAAAACTGGCCCACACTAATGCATTCCAATGATATACATATTAAAGCAATGCTCGGTAAGTATCGGTATGTCACCTTTAAACTGAGAGTATACAGAGGCTGTGTTAAAACACCTACCACAGTGCCTTGCCATGGCCAATTTTAGCAATGGAAACTTGAGGGACACCCAACTTCAAAATGTAATAACTTTATCAAATTTTGGAATTTCTTCATACAATGAGCAGCTATTTTTTCTTCTACATATGTTCTATCTGCACAGTGTTGTCTTGGAAAGATTTTGAAATATTTATAGGAAAAAAAAATCAATCATTAGATTTTACTTCATTTTTAATTAAATATTAAACTAAATTTAAATTTTTGAGAAACAAAAAAATCTAAAACTGTAAAATTTTGCATTTTAGATATGATAAGTGGAGGCTTAGTAAAGATATGGTGACTGAATTCATGATACATTATTAGAAATGTGTCAGAGGGATGGTGAAAGTCACAAAATTGGGGCCATTTGCAACAAATGTTTACACACTAATTTCAGGGAAAATTAGACATGATAGGCCTCATATTCAATTTTGACCTGCTGTATTTACTTAATCTACTTCATTTACTGTATTAGACATGTAGCCACTTTGTAAAAGGCAAAACAGTCCATATAAATGCATATTAATATGAATATGCCCTACAGATATTACTTAGGTATACACCATAATATTTTTTTTGTTGACGACAACTTTGAAAATGAAGATTTTGTCACAAAATGCTGATATAAATCCTACCAAGAGGTACTTGCACCATATTTTTCAGTTTCCAGTGATAACTGTTAACAAGTGTAGTCATGTGCCAGTGTCTGGGATACCTCAGTGTAGTATTTCTTGATTGGAAGGATGTTTGTAGTAATGACCACTGAATATGCATTATGGATTATTCTGCCATATGTATTACAAGCCAAATGTTAACCTTTTTGGCACATTTTCTGCAATAAACTTGACAAGTATACCAGCATCTGATTACTGAACACAATAAATACATTCAGACAGCATAGAATATTAGCCTATTAGATTTTCTAAGGATAAAAGACCATTTTTGAAAAATGACTGAAGTGTGTAATTTACATAAATGTAGGTGAAATGTATTATTAGAGTACTTAATCTTGTTAAAAACTGTATACTATTTTATTTAAAGTGTTTAATTACATTTAGTAGTGATATATTCATTATATTTAGATCTTCTGTCCAATTGCAATAATTGAGAAACTCATTAAAATTCAATATGTAAAAAAAATTAAAATCTCAATATTGACTAACAAAATCCAACTTTTGCTCTTTTTTACCAAATTATTAGCTCAAAACTGTTAAAAAAATATTGCAACAACCTGTAGTAACATCAGAGGTCATCTTATGCTATTTTGGAGGATACTGAAATTTAAAAGTTGAAAATTTTAATTTTAATTTTTAATAAATTCAAAAAAAATGTTTTTTAATTTAATAAAAATATTTAGAAAATAAATAAATTAGTTTTCATATTCCTTGTGGTATGCACAATCAGTCTGTGTAATTTCACCTCTCTGGTTATAATACTTTCATCAGAATCAAGCATTTAACCGGTGTAATGTGTGAACTATATCAGGCCTCAGACCACAATTAATTTCGCTATATGTTTCTATATAGCCTTAGTGGCTATAACATTTTTATTAATATCAGCAGGCCCGTGAAGTTTTGTATGTACCTTTGCCTGCATGGGGGACACATACCCTGAAAAGGACAACCCCTGTTGTCCAGCTCTTTCTCCCAGCATATTGGTTTAAACAGACACACCCTCTAAACCAGGCCGGAGTACACCCATTTTACACAAAAAGCACTACTTTTGCATGGGCCGGAATTACCACAAACAAGTCTTCAATGTCAACAAGTTACACATGTTTACAAACTACATGCTATCCCCTGTCACTTCAGTCAAACAGTTGCCACTTCATAGCTGTCTGCCATGAAATAATCACAGTCAAACAGCAGACTACTTGCGCGGTGAAACTTCCGGATTTTGGACAACCAAATGGGAAGATAACTGTAATCTGAGGCCATAATGCTTTTGTCACTAAGACTGAGTTGTTTTTATAGTAATTTCCTCCTTGCTTCTGTCACTATTGCCGAGTTGTTTTCATTGTAATTTCCTCCTAGCTACTTTTACTACGACTGAGTAGTTCTCATAAAAGCTTCATTCTGTATGTTCAGATCAAAGTTTGTCAGTCATTATTGAATCATGGATTCGCCAAGTAGCAAAAAACGTAAAAGGAAAAGTTACACGGCAGAGTTTAAACTTAAAGTTGTGTTATATGCGGACGAACATGCTAATAGAGAAGCAGGCCGTGTGTTCGATGTTGATGAAAAGTCTGTTTGTCAGCGGAGAAAAATGAAAGAACAATTATCAGTAGAACCTAGAACAAAAAGAGTCAGACGGCATGGCATTGCACATTTATACTGAACTGTTACTGTGTTTTATGTTTAACACCGTTAATTGTGATTAAAATAAATGTTTGCATACCGGTACTATTATTTACTTTTATGATTTTGTTTTATCAGCCCGCATGTTTATTAACAAAATAAAACGAATAATGATCACATAGTCTGCACCGCCAGATAGTCCGCAGGAGGCATTTTTTTATGTTTTAAATCACATAGCTCGCGGGCAATACGCAGGAAATTACTGTAGTATATCAAGGTATGTGCTATCCTGTCTGTGGAATGGTGCATATGAAAAGATCCTTGTTACTAATGGAAACATGTAGCGGGTTTTCTCTCTAAGACTATACGTCAAAATATTACCAATAACCGATGATTGACAAATCAATGTGCTCTAGTGGTGTCGTTAAACAAAACAAATTTCAGTTTACTGATTATGGATCATGGATTCAATCACGACTTTGTATAACAACTTTTCGACTCTGCCTTGTGCAGAGATACGATTTTGATATTGAAATACGATTCGGTCGTTCAGATTTGAAAAGCATGCACATGACCGCACCCTTGTTTTTGCCAACATCAAAGTATTTGAAGCGAGACAATGTACAAATTGCGTCGTCGTTCTGTATGTGCATGTGTGTGTGTGTGTGTGTGTGTGTGTGTTTACAATATGACTCATTGACCGGTTCGATTTGCCATTTACTCCTCAGGACCGACCTCAGAGCGCCAGTTTGTCAATCATACACGAAGTAGGTTCAGTGCCACGCCGTCTGTTGCCAGATTGATAGCTCACCCACCCTGAAAATATCGACGCACAATCAGTTGGCTGGAAATGACAATGTGTCGTTTGTTGTTCATGTCGATACAATCTGGCGTAGATACATCACGACGGATACGGCGTTATGTAACACCCGGCGCAGTAATTTACAACAGGCGACCCTTTTTGCATAATTACTTTGCTTTAAAGACCGGCCTCCGGGGAATCTCAAAACAATGTGCCCAAGACAGTCTTGCCTTAACATTCAGTAGATGTAAGCACGAGTTAAATGGTTGATTGTTTGATTGATTGATTGATTGATTGATTGATTGATTGACCGGCCTCGGCGGTGTCGTGGTTAAGCCATCAGACAAAAGGCTGGCTGGTACAGGGTTCGCAGCCCGGTACCGGCTCCCACCCAGTGTGAGTTTTAACTACTCAATGGGTAGGTGTAAGACAACTACACCCTCTGTTTTTTCTCACTAACCACTAACCCACTGTCCTGGACAGACAGCCTAGATAGCTGAGGTGTGTACCCAGGACAGCGTGCTTGGACATTAATTGGATATAAGCACGAAAATAAGTTGAAATGTAACGTGTTTCTCTAGTCCAAGACTGCTTGTTTTAGTAAATCCCTGAACAATAACATTTCGTACGAAAGAAAGAAAAAGAAATGTTTTATTTAACGACGCACTCAACATATTTTATTTACGGTTATATGGCGTAGGACATATGGTTAAGGACCACACAGATATTGAGAGAGGAAACCCGCTGCCGCCACTTCATGGATTACTCATTTCGTACGAGATCTGTGAATTATATTAGTATAAGCTTACCTAAGCAGTTTAGTGATACAGACACGCACATCCTATGATCAAACGTGCTACACAGCTTTGCCGCGTTTCGCACCCACCCATCCCACTCCACCCCCACCCCCTCAAACAAATACAACGAAAGCAAATAAAACAAGCATTCTGAAGGAAGGAAGGAAATGACCATATGACTAATGGGGGTATGACTAATGGGAGGTAACCGTCTGTGGGATGGTGCATATAAAAGATCCCTTGCTGTTAATCGAAAAGAGTAGCCCATGAAGTGGCGACCACGGGTTTCCTCTCTCAATATCTGTGTGGTCCTTAACCATATGTCTGACGCCATATAACCGTAAATAAAATGTGTTGAGTGCGTCGTTTAATAAAACGGTTACCTCCCATTAGTCATACCCCCATTAGTCATATGGTCAATAGTAATACAATTAGGAAATCAGTCAAGCAGTAAGTAAACTGAGCACACCTGTGACGGAATAGGCTCTTATCTTTTTCGCCTGTGGCGATGTTAATTGTTTTAGAGGGCCGTGTGCAGCTTGGTTACGTAATACCCCCGCGTGACGGTGGTAGAGCTGCACCCTAATATACACCCAGAGCAGATGTGGAGGCCATGTGGCCAGTAGTTACGTAATAACTCCGTTAGTGCGATTTATGACCGGGGTATTGCTGGCGAACTGGCGACAGTAAGTCTGGTCATCTAAGAAAAAATACCGACTCTGGGAGTTGTGGAAATATCACATGATAGGTGAGTACCGCGTTGTGCCCCCAGCCGATATTCGCTGTCTCTGAGATTTTTTAATAAATAGATAGGATTTTAGATATATCGGGGAGAAACATTGGAAGGCTCCAGGGGGAACGTAGTCCGACTGGACTGGTAAATATATCTTTCTGCGCTGGTGTATAACCTTGATGTGATTGATGTGACTTTAAATATTTTAATACTGTATTATACCAATATTCTTTAGACAGTGTCTCCGGTAATCTGACGAAGTAAATTGTAGGCTTCACTGTTCTAATATTTGTATACGAGTATTTGGTAAGATAAGGCTTAGCCGTTCATCCTAGGGGACCTAGGTAAACTGTAGGTTATTGTCTTTATTGTGATATGTACCAGTATTAATTCTGTATTACAAGGTTACTGAATGAGTAGTTAAGGGTTAATTAAAAATTAACCAGTTAGGAATAGAGTTGTAATTCCTTTATTAATTAAGTTCCCCTGGCAGCGTTTCTCAATTATCACACGTGTGGGTGTTGTATCATGGCGAAGTGATTAGAATATTGTGTAAACTAGACACCTAGTGATTAACTAATTAAGTGATTAGCTCTGGGTTGTTATTATATTGTTGTTGTTAATTAACTACTGCGGCAAGTACATTTGTCAGCGTAGTGTTAACACAGATTCCAAAGTGTATTGTGTTTTGTTGTGTTTTCTAGTGAACTAACGTGCTATATATATATATATATATATATATATATATATATATATATATATATATATATATATATATATTTATATTAGATCTTATCTCTGATATACCTAGAGCTGAGCCACTCGGGTATTAGACTGCCCGATACAGAGAGATCTAATAGATATACCGTTAGGAGAGATATTTGGATAATCGTGTTTTATTCAGTTACGGGTATTATAGGATCCCCGTGACACACCTGTTAATGGTTAATGGATGTTAAACAGGAACTAAATGCACTTGGTTTAAATTATATATGGAGTCTAACGGAAGTTGATAATAATACTTACAGTGTAATTAAGCAAAGATTGTGTGATGTGTTCAAGCAACAGTCTTACAATAGAATAACAGCAACGTCAAAAGGTAATTTGTATAAATATTTATTAACTGAATTTAAATTGCAAAGTTATCTTAGAAAACCGTTGGACGTTACACAATTGAAAGAAATTACAAAATGTAGACTCTGCGCCCATAAATTAAATATAGAATTTGGTAGATACAAAAACATTGAAACATCAGAAAGATTATGTACAGTATGTAATACAAATGAAGTAGAAGATGAGTACCATTTCATTCTACAATGTCCAAGATACAATGATATAAGAACACAATTTATAAAACAATATTATTATAAACGTCCAAGTGTTTTCAAGCTTATACAACTTTTAAGAACTGACAATAATAAAGATCTTAATAACCTTGGGAAATATTTACAACGGGCAAATAAGGTAAGAAATGAATTAGTGGAATAAAGACGTAATGCTAATAGTGATGTACAATGTAGTGCATCATACATGTATATCCCGGTAGCACCTCAAGTAGTTTACATTTTCTCTTATGTAATAACGACCTATATCTTTATGTGATATAAGTCAGCAGTACTGTGATACTTTGTATTATATATGTCTATAATGTTAAATCACTCTCCACCATTATCCTGTACATTATTGTGTACATATCTGTATAATATATGCTATATTGTTTGTATGATGCTGATGAGTTGTAAAACTTAAGGCAATAAAAGGAACTTGAACTTGTGTGGGGAATGAGAATGGTCCCCTGTTGGGACCAACACATTTCCGTATCTCCAACGTTCAAGGGCCTAACTCAGTGGGAAAATGGGTAAATTGCCATAAAAGTCAAACTTGATATGTAACAGTTTATGATAAAGCAATACACAAAATGTCACCTCAGTATTTTTAGGCATTGTAGAAAAAAGGTCGGAAAACTATATGTGGAATAGACGGACAGACAGACAGGTGGACTAATAACAGACAAAAAACACCCACACCTGTGTATTAAAAACAAAAGAACTTGCTTAAAGTTAAAATAACTCAATCTGATTAAAATTAGCTCTACTGGTCTACCAGTAGATCTAACAGCATTGCGTGGACTCCAATGTCCAGGTGACATTTCATCTATAAATAACAATTTAAATATCGACCAATTACACTTCGCCTTTTATAACGTTATTCGGGAGCATACAAATTCTAAAAATATCGGTCGAGACTATTATGGAATAGGCGAACTTGTTGGTCTATTTCAACATTGAAAAAAACGTGGAGGGGGGGGGGGGGAGTGTAGTAATAAACTCTGGATTGTATACTAGTATAAACAGATTTTATAGCTATACCATCACGTTTTTGAAACGAATTGTATATAAAATATTATATTGAAATTAGTTTCCGGCATACTTCGTAATTCACCCGAATCATTTCGTATACCCTCGGCATAAACCCGAATGTTTTCAAATTCTTTTCAAATCACTGGCATTATTTTGCAAGTAAGGTTTTGATTGGTCGAATGAAAGGTCAACTGGACATGAGCTCCAACGGGCTGCTGTTAGATCCACATGTAAAGGATCTCCTCGAGAGTGGCTGTCCTCTTATAGACAAGGCACTAGATAGAGAATCAATTAATTCTGGCATTGTTAGAGAGGAAACCCACGAAAGTTTTTTCATTGGTAGCAAAGGGTCTTTTTAAAAACAACTGTCACACATACAGGATAGCACATATCACGGGTCTTTGATATACCAGTTGTGGAGCATTGGATGGAACGAGAAATAGCCCAATTGGGCCACCGACGGGAATCAATCCTAGACCGACCGCGCATCAGGTGAACGCTTTTCCACATATCATATCGTGAAATAATGCAATGATTATTGTAAATCGTGATGGTTAATGAATGTGAGGGTTTTTTTTTAGAAATCTTCTCGTTCCAACCAGTGCACCACGGCTGATATATTAAAGACCATGGTATGTGCTTTCTTGTCTGTGGGAAAGTGCATATAAAAGATCCCTTGCTGCATTAGAAAAAGAAAATGTAGCGGGTTTCCTTTCTAAAACTATATGTCAGAATCACTTAATGTTTGATATCCAATAGTTGATGATTAATTAATCAATGAGCTCTAGTGGTATCGTTAAACGAAACAAACTTTTACTCTGTTTTTCAGAAATCAATCGAGACCTCCGATAGAGCAGAATGTCACGAGATGTCTCAAGTATCATTTTTATTTTGGGTAAGTGAAATTTCTGTTTGAAAAGAAAGTGTTATTTTGTTTGCGCAATTACATTAAATTCTCAACTATAATCTCTGAAACCACATATTTCACTTTACCAAAAAAGCCCCCACTAATAATAATAACAATAATAATAATAATAATAATAATAATAATAATAATAATAAATATACTAATTATTATTATTATTATTATTATTATTATTATTATTATTATTAAAATAAAAAAAAAAAATAAAAAAACGCGCTTAAATATCTATACAATAAAACTAATGTATCAAGGTATTTAACACATTAATTTTTATAATTTCTTCTCTTTTTTATTTCATATTTATTGCGGGGTTCGATCAAAGAAGGTTGAACGAAACCAAAATGTAGGCATCGCAAGATGTCAACTATTGGAGGGGCTAGTTGTATTAATTCTACTTTCAGCTGAGTTCTGGGGTGGTGATGGGGGAGCAATGCAAAATCTACATAGTTTGAGCCGTACCTCATCCACCACCTTCCCCACACCTCGACTCTCGACTCTTAAGATATTGTCATAGTGGAGTATTTACAACTATATTCAAATGCAAATTATATATAATTAGCTGTCCACGTGCGATTCAATTAATTAACAATACACCCAGTCTGCCAACAAACGTACCTATTTATTACATTGTCAGAAATAGCAGACGTTGGTATATTACAATTCATCATTTGACAAAATAATGGGAATGTGCCGACTAACGTCACAATTCACAAAATATGTCTTAGCCTGAGTATGTTGCCAATGGGAACACTATTGACAATAAATAAATTTCCAAAGCACATTAAAGGGACAGAACCTATTTTTTAAACACTACAGCATATTTTTCACCGTTAGTGCTGTTCATGGTCACTGAAATCAAACATTATTTATATTTTATTGTTCAGATAATCCATTTCCGTTCTAATTTCTGTATAACCGAAGTGTTTCTGGTAATCCTCGTGTTTCTAATACCACAAAATACATTTTTCAAATTGTTAAAAAAACGTGCGTCGAGTTTTAGTCTATGTTTAACGATATTTCACCGTTTCAACGTCACAGACTCTTGTTTCACTCTCTTGTAACGTTATCCAAATGTGTTACAGGTGTGTGACTTAACTAAAAGTGGTGTCCATTTTTACGGGTTTAAACTAAGGTCAGCGTCTTTAACACGTAACCATTTGACCTGGTTTTTAAGAAAAACAACAGAAAGATATAGACACATGGAGAGATCGAAGTGGGGACCCACGGAGGACAGCTCTGCTGTTCATTCCCTTGGAGTTCTCAGTCGCAGTGTCATCTGTATCGTTCAACTAAGAGCTTAGACATATATTATCTGTATCACCATGTCGTTAACTTGTTAATCATGTTTTATGTTGGAAAGGGAAAAAGAAAATATAACAACTTGTGACTTATTGTGTTATTCATTAAAATAACAAGAAAAATTACTCCGTGTTAATATATATATATATATATATATATATATATATATATATATATATATATATATATATATATATATATATATATAGATAGATACAACGACTTTAATAACATCAACTTTGCCACCAGTTGACCTCATTATAACACAAGGTGTCAGTGCGTTAATATTAGGTGAGTTAGCGTGGCGTTATTGTGGTATAGATGGCGTTGTTGTATCTTCCGCTGCAGTGACGTAGGGAGAAGGCACGGGAGCCATGACTCCTCCCCTCAATTAAAGCTGTATTAAATTTTATAAAATCGTACATACATACATACATACATACATACATACAATATAGAGATATTCATACATCAATACATACTAGCCAGTGCCAGGTCTGCTCACTGTTTCGTGCACGTAAGCGGGATCGACCGCGTAGATTGTAGGCCCCATGCATGAAGTTGAGTGAAGTGAAGTGAAAGACTTTACGTGCACATTCAGAGCAAGCTGTTGTAGCGCACGCCTATGATGAACACAGGGACCGATCGGGTTCGAGAAGGGACGCCTGCACTGGCAAGTGCAAGGGAGCACCAGCAGTCCAAATGTTGGTGACAGGCGGGGGTGTATTTGGTGCTATGGAATTTTGAAAGTCGCGTAGGATTATATCAAAAGAGAAAGAGGTGCGCGTTTACATGAAGGAAATTTGGCGCAATTTTGATGGTCGTTCTAATTGAAATAGTGAGGAGAGCCAATAGGTTTTGCTTTTAGTATTCCGAGAGTAGCTGTTTATTATGACCTTCTTGGTGCTGTAGGGTGTCTCCCTAGGTTGCCCGTAGGGCCGTTAGAAAGGGCCTGATCTCTTCTGATCGTGGCATGACAACCCAGGGGAGACTTGAGCAATTGTGTAGGTCGGACGAGGTAGAGGCGGTGATGGAGAGCTTGATGTTGGATGCTGTTGCCATGGAGGTGAGTGAGTTCGTCCGTTTTGCCCAAGGTCCTGCCAGCGCCAAGGAAGTTGAGTTAAATAGCATTTTTTTATGGTTGCCTCGATAGCTCAGAGCGCATCGTGGTTAGTCTCGCAATTTGCGGGCGATTCGGTGCGACAGGTTCGAGTCCCAGCAACGGCATAGGACAATTTGTGAGGATAGAAAGGATTTAATTATCCCCTGTGCCAATGCGTTAATATCTATGTATGTAACAGTCAACCTCGACATACATACACTATATACATATTCATACATCAATACATACATACATACATTGTGTGGGTTGCCCACCTCCACACACACACACACACACACACACACACAGACACACACACACACACACAAAAATAATAATAAAAAAAATAATAATAATAATAATAATAAACATCTGGCTACGTCAGTGTACCGCTGTAAATGTTTTTTGGTCTGACATATATAATTATTGATGTATTTTAAGTATATATTCCATAACTATTTTAAGTATATATTCCATAACTTTCCACTCCTGAAAAATATTCGGCCATTCCTCTGTATATAAAGCACCATAAACAAACTCCCTTTTATTTCTTTTTCTTTTTTAAAAAATCTCCAGCCATTCTGACGTACGTGTCGCAAGCACAACGGGCTGCGTTCGACTGTAAGCGGAACGGACAAGATTGTGGAAAAGGAAATTGCAAGACGGACGGAACATGTGACTGTACCAATATAGCAGACACAGAAGGGTACAACTGTGGCATTGTTAAAGGTACGCTTGTAATTATAGCTATAGAGACTATTACACATCCTAAAAGAACAGCTTTCTGAACATATTTTCAAAATTTATAACCTTTAAAAAACTCGAATACATTCTGGCTGCAATATCAAATTTTACATAGAATTAAAATCACAAATACATGTTTACAGCGATAATAACTAGTTATTAACGTAGGATATCGGTTTTATCCTGTGATGGTAAGAAAGGGAAATTCGGCCAGCCTCGCGGAATGTTCCATTCTTACTTTCATAGAAGAAAGCCGAAATCCTACGTCATTAACTAGTTATTCTCTATTTAAATATATTGATTCACACCTGTACCTATGTAGCTTTTGTGAGATTCGGCCAGTCTCGCGGAATTTTCCAGTCTTACTTTCATAGAAGAAAGCCGATATCCTACGTCATTATCTAGTTATTCTCTATTTAAATATATTGATCCACACCTGTACTTATGTAGCTTTTGTCAGATTCGGCCAGTCTCGCGGAATTTTCCAGTCTTACTTTCATAGAAGAAAGCCGATATCCTACGTCATTATCTAGTTATTCTCTATTTAAATATATTGATCCACACCTGTACTTATGTAGCTTTTGTCAGATTCGGCCAGTCTCGCGGAATTTTCCAGTCTTACTTTCATAGAAGAAAGCCGATATCCTACGTCATTATCTAGTTATTCTCTATTTAAATATATTGATCCACACCTGTACTTATGTAGCTTTTGTCAGATTCGGCCAGTCTCGCGGAATTTTCCAGTCTTACTTTCATAGAAGAAAGCCGATATCCTACGTCATTATCTAGTTATTCTCTATTTAAATATATTGATCCACACCTGTACTTATGTAGCTTTTGTCAGATTCGGCCAGTCTCGCGGAATTTTCCAGTCTTACTTTCATAGAAGAAAGCCGATATCCTACGTCATTATCTAGTTATTCTCTATTTAAATATATTGATCCACACCTGTACTTATGTAGCTTTTGTCAGATTCGGCCAGTCTCGCGGAATTTTCCAGTCTTACTTTCATAGAAGAAAGCCGATATCCTACGTCATTATCTAGTTATTCTCTATTTAAATATATTGATCCACACCTGTACTTATGTAGCTTTTGTCAGATTCGGCCAGTCTCGCGGAATTTTCCAGTCTTACTTTCATAGAAGAAAGCCGATATCCTACGTCATTATCTAGTTATTCTCTATTTAAATATATTGATCCACACCTGTACTTATGTAGCTTTTGTCAGATTCGGCCAGTCTCGCGGAATTTTCCAGTCTTACTTTCATAGAAGAAAGCCGATATCCTACGTCATTATCTAGTTATTCTCTATTTAAATATATTGATTCACACCTGTACTTATGTAGCTTTTGTCAGATTCGGCCAGTCTCGCGGAATTTTCCAGTCTTACTTTCATAGAAGAAAGCCGATATCCTACGTCATTATCTAGTTATTCTCTATTTAAATATATTGATCCACACCTGTACTTATGTAGCTTTTGTCAGATTCGGCCAGTCTCGCGGAATTTTCCAGTCTTACTTTCATAGAAGAAAGCCGATATCCTACGTCATTATCTAGTTATTCTCTATTTAAATATATTGATCCACACCTGTACTTATGTAGCTTTTGTCAGATTCGGCCAGAAACATTGGAACACTTGTTTTATGACTGCTTTAAAATGTCTCAACTGTGGCATACTACAGAAAAATGGACGGCTGGATGTAGCTAAGAGAGGAGTTGTATCGATGTTTTTTCCCGTTCCAACCAGTGCCTTACCACTGGTACATCAGTCCGTGGTGTGTACTGTCTTGTCTGTGTTCTGATGGTGTCGTTAAACAAAGGGAACTTCATATGTAATTTATTTCCATGGCGTGATGACAAATTGACGCTAGCTTAATCAAATAGAATACAAATCAGGTTTTCAACGAAGATTATAATTGTATATAAGCGATCGGGAACATGTAAATGCTAAACTAGGAGGACTGTAATTATACAGATATTTACAAATTGTTCGCTTATCAGCTTAAAGGGACATTCCTGAGTTTGCTGCATTGTAAGATGTTTCCGAAAAATAAAATATTTCTACGATTAAACTTACATATTAAATATATTTTCTTGTTTAGAATATCAGTGTCTGTATATTCAGTGTGTTTCTGGTCGTCTTAATATTTGTAAGAAGCCCAAACTGGATTTTGTTTTCAAATAATTTTGTACGTACGAAAAAATATATTTTAGCAAATAAAATGAAATTTAACCTAATGCAAATAGTAGAACGATCAGAAATACGTTTAATATACAGCCACTAATATTTTGTGCATACAGATATATTTGATATGTAATTACAATCGTTAAAAAGTCTCTGTTAGTCGATAACATCTTAAAAATTGCAGCAAACTCAGGAATGTCCCTTTAATCTAAAATAAATATTAGAAGATCACGTTTATTCCATTTTCTGCACTTATAAAATTGTTTCATCCAATGTTATGAAAGAAAGAAAGAAATGTTTTATTTAACGACGCACTCAACACATTTTATTTACGGTTATATGGCGTCAGACATATGGTTAAGGACCACAACGGTAATGAGAGAGGAAACCCGCTGTCGCCACTTCATGGGCTACTCTTTTCGATTAGCAGCAAGGGATCTTTTATATGCACCATCCCACAGACAGGGTAGTACATACTACGGCCTTTGATATACCAGTCGTGGTGCACTGGCTGGAACGAGAAATAGCCCAATGGGCCCACCGATGGGGATCGATCCCAAAACGACCGCGCATCGAGCGAGCGCTTTCCCACTGGGTTACGTCCCGCCCCTCCAATGTTATCAGGCACGCAAAGAAATCGCAGATGGATGATTTCGTGTGTATCAGCAAGGGATTTTTTACATGCACCATCCCACAGACAGGATAGCACATGCCACGGCCTTTGATATACCAGTCGTGGTGCACTGGTTGTGAAGAGAAATTGCCCAAAACGACCGTGCATCAAGAGAGCGCTTTACCACTGGGCTACGTCCCGCCCCTTTAAAATAAGTAAGTGTGAACAAAACAAAAACTTTCATAAGTTATCTTCGAGCACGATGGCAGATGACCAATTAATAACATGCTAAATAAGGGACGGCCAGTTTGGCCCTGAGACATTAATTCTCGGGGCGGGACGTAGCCCAGTCGTAAAGCGCTCGCTCGATGCGCGGTCAGTGTGGGATCGAACCTCCGTCGGTTGACCCATTGGGCTATGTCTTGTTCCAGCCAGTGCACCACGACTGGTATATCAAAAGCCGTGGTATGTACTACCCTCTCTATGGGATGATGCATATAAAAGATCCCTTGCTGCTAATAGAAAAAAGTAGCCCATGAAGTAGCGACAGCGGGTGGTTTCCTCTCTCAATATCCGTGTGGTCCTTAACCATAAGTCCGACGCCATATAACCGTAAATAAAATGTTTAGAGTGCGTCGTTAAATAAAACATTTCTTTCCTTCCTTCCATATAACCGTAAATAAAATGTGTTGAGTGCGTCGTTAAATAAAACATTTCCTTCCATCCTTCCATATAACCGTAAATAAAATGTGTTGAGTGCGTCGTTAAATAAAACATTTCTTTCCTTCCTTCCATATAACCGTAAATAAAATGTGTTGAGTGCGTCGTTAAATAAAACATTTCCTTCCATCCTTCCATATAACCGTAAATAAAATGTGTTGAGTGCGTCGTTACATAAAACTTCTCTTTCTTTCTTTCATGCGTATATTGTTCCGGCTTTATTACTTACTTATTAGTATTTGACGTGTCTGTTCTGGGGACACGATCCAGCAGCCTGGACTGCCTCTCCAGGACAGAAAGGGGTTTGGACGAAAAGGTGCTATTGCTTTATTTGCTTAATTGGTGATCTATAATCAATTGTTTTGGTGTACCTTTTAATGAAAATAACTTTATGGTCGTCGTTATAAAGTTTTAAATAATTTGAACGATAATTTTGACGGTTCCCTAAAATAAAAATGGAAGCAGTCATTTAGACCTAGAGAGAAATAATGGCATGCCCTCCCACGGACCTACGGGTTATGATTTTGTATGGTGTGAGGGCGTGATTGTTTGGAATGAATAAATGAATTAGTGGATGAAGAAAAACGGAAACACAAAAATAATCCAAGAAAAAGGTGAAAATATGTTTCGGCTGACTTATCTTATATCTGATAATTAATGGCAATTGATAATCGAAAATCCAAAATGTATATTTAACAAAACTTGAGGGGAAAGAACTCCAGTTGTAAAATGTTTAAGATTACTAAACAGACTAAATTCCTTACTGGTTAGAATTGTACGTTGCGATTTTATGAATTTCGTTTTACACATTACTATGCTAGACAGTTAATTTGTTTTAGTTCAAAGTTAACTTAAAAATATTGCAGTCACAATTATGCTAGACTTTAATTTGTCTGAACTCAAAACACGTTCTGTTACACACATTCCGTTATTTACCATACCACATACCAATAACAAATATATGTGTGATAACAACTTAATAACATACGACTGGCTCCTATGTGATGATCAGGTCGAGCGAGTCATAGCATCCAATGAAAAAAATCACGATCGAAACTGAGTGGTCCCTGACATATAGGTTTAACCTACACTGACTTGTTTATGGCCCGTATGTTAGCTATACGCTCAAAAGTTGTAAATATATTTTAGCTGAAAAGAAGTTTAAATTTATTTAAAACCTGGTTGTTGTTGTGTTTTTTTTAGGATATGTAAGAAAGAGAATCATACATTCGTGTCCGTTAGATACAATTTATCTTACAACTCGTTTTTTAAACATATATCCAACTCTTTTTCCTTCGTTAGATACGTTTTAAAACAACTCGTTTTAAGATAAATGGAATCTAAAGGCCACTGTTATAGTAATTCATATTTCTACATCACGATTATTAATTTGTTTTAGTTCAAAAGATATTTTTTCTTACATACCCGTTGGTGATAACATCATTCGTTATTTTTTATAACACTTACTTGTTACCACATGTACGTTTGTTAACAATTTCAAGACATACGACTGGCTGCTCCTAGGTAATGACAAGGTCACCAGTGCCATATTTCCAATGCAAAAACAGCACGATCGAAATCGATTACACTGTGACGTATAGTTAACCTGACAATCATTTGTCTGTAATGCGTTAAGTTAGCTACACGCGCAAAGGCTGTAAATAACATTTAGTCGAAACGGATGTTAAAATTATCTTAAAATCCAGTTTTTGAGGATATGAAAGAAATAGAATACTACATTCGTATCCGTTAGATACCATTTATCTTACAACTCGTTGTTTAAGAAACGTATCCAACTCTCTTTCGCTCGTTAGAAACACATTAAAACAACTCACTGTGAGATAAATTGTATCTAACGGCCACTCATGTATTATTTTGTACTTCTACATCATGTATTGCATTCACAATTATTAATTTGTTTTAGTTCAAAGTATATTTTCTATACCAAATATTACAGTCACTATTATTTCAGACAGTTTAGCTAAAAAAAACAGATGACATTTTATACGCAGTACTACGGTTACAAGTATGTTAGACGTTTAATTTGTTTCAGATCAAATGCGATCCCAATTACGTAAAAAAAAAAATTGTTTTATCTAAAAATTAATTTTTTGACCACTATTATGTTAGATATTGTATTTGTTTTAGCTCAAAAGACACCTGGTGATCCACGCTGCTCATGTACTACAGATGGAGTATGTGTAAAACTGGACGGCCAATCTACAACGTGTACCTGTACAGAAAACTTTTACGGAAGTGACTGCAGTTTGAAAAGGGGTACGTCAGCAATGTGATTCAACGTCTGAATATACCAAAATAGACCCTCCGAAAATTATTAGTAAACTATAGGGCCATTAAAATATTACGTAACGCTTAGGGGGTGGGGGGTGTAATTTCAAGCGTTATGTGGCGTTACAAGGGGTGGGGGTTAATTGAACAGCGTTACGTAACACAATTTTGTTTTCTCTTAAACGTGCCATGCCATGACAACAATATATAATGTAGATTTTTAGAGGTAAATATAAACCCAAAACAATTATAAATCAAGCTGAAATGCTTTAATACACCAGACATTTTAAAATGGCGCAAGTGAAAACCCGCGTTTCCCCCCCCCCCCCCCATCGTACAGCAATACTTCACTTTAATGACGTCATCGTAGTACACATGGGTATAAATAATAAACATTGCCACGTTGCTTTGTCTGTGTGTCGGGTGGGGGGGGGGGATCTCCGAGCGTTACATAATATTTTGGGGGGGTTGTATGGTCTAGCGTTACGGGGCGTTACAAGGGGGTGGGTGGGTGTCTAATTTTGACAAAAATAGCGTTACGTAATATTTGAACGGCCCCATAGTTTTGTTCTATTTTCCTTTTCTTTTTTAACTTTAGTATGCTATTATATGATTTATATATGCATACATACATACATACATACATACATACATACATACATACATACATACATACATGCATATATACATACATAGATAGATAGATACATACATACATACATGTACATACATACATACATACATACATACATACATACATACATACATACATACATACATACATACATACATACATACATACATACATACATACATACATAGATCGATAGATAGATAGATAGATGTAGACAGACAGACAGACACACAGACACACAGACAGACAGACAGAGATTCGTCACGAGTATTTTTAATACGAAAAAAAATTAACCGAGTCTGTGTTGATTGGTATTTTGTCAACGCTCTGCTGAGACAAATACCAGTTAACTAGACGAGGTTGATATTTTACATATTAGAAAAAAACAAAAACAAACGAGTGGCGAATTCTATTTGTCCTATATCACTTGTAAAATAACATTTTAATTTAATTGTTAGTAAGGTCTCACTACACAGATGTCATCTGCCATTGAAACCCATGTTAAACTGCCCAACTTCAAGCGAAGATTGCCCATAGAACGGGTTCTCGTTGGCACTAACAACATACACCATTGCGAACATACATTATATAAGCATTTATTTCCACTCCAAAATTGAGAACATTTCCGTCTCAGTGTTTTGCTATATGACCGCATCTGGCTGTAGTACCGGTCCGAACAGGTGGTTCATTAACCGATTCACTCCGGCTGTCACTTACGCTATATACCCATGTCCCAAAAGGTCGATGCACAATAATACAAAATGACATGGGCAAAATACAGCCAGAAGGCTTACCATTAAACATACATATTGTTTTAATTCTTCCCATTTCCTAGAAGTGAATATGTGAACCATAACATGTGTCACAATTAGGAACTATAGTGGACCGTGATGAATGAACTGTCACCCGGAAGTGATCTGTGTAGTGAGACCTAAATCAAAGTACTAAAGTCGCCTCCATCGGTAATATGACGTCATCACGATTATCACAAATTACGTTGACGTCACGCAATTTACCTAAATCTTATGAAAACGTTACGCTCGGGTATACATGTCGTGTTAGCTTGTAAACAAATGATCCATTGACAACAAAATATTATTATCTAGAGACTTTGCAAATTTGCATATACTTTTGAATTTGCATACCATTATTAACCGGGTTAATACACTAACTTATTACATAGGTTTATGACATGGATATCAAATTAAACAACTCCACTTGTCTTACAGATATATATATTTATCATATAATATCTTACATTTTCAGTGCAATCAAAGTATGTGATTTTTTTCAGATCACATACTTTAAGAATTTGATAACTTTGCAAATTAGATGTAAATTAGTCGAGGTCTCGGCACTAGGTTTATTGACATTTAAGCAAACGTACTTGGGTGACACTCCATGATTGACGTATGCATTCATAGTCATCAAAAACCCCCATTTCAATGGCAGTTTGACACTGAAAGCTGTCCAGCGTTCAGAAAACAAAAAAAATTAGGCATAACTTTATTTTGATGTCATATATATATATATATATATATATATATATATATATATACCACTGAATAGGTCTTTCACCCACTTTTATAGGCTCGTCAGTTCAATGAATATGTGGCGCCATTTATGTATATACAATTTCCAATATTATATTTAATATTAGTTAATTATATACTTTTCTAACAATTTATATTAATTATGTAAAATCTAACGAGCGACAGCAAATTTGGTAAAAATAAAAATCATTATCATAGTCCTTTATTTTATGTTTATTTCATGTTTATTTCATGTTTTAAAATTTATTGTTTATTACTTTTCCCTTTAACTGCATCTACATCTATATTACTAGTTTGCATTTTGTATGTTTCATGACTGCTCACTTAGTTGGCGGATAGATGATATTATCATACATTAATACCTGAA
>NC_054709.1:7420083-7437583 GCF_016097555.1 Gigantopelta aegis | reverse complement strand
GTGCATGGACTAACCCCGGTGATCCACGATGTCCGGTTTATCTTTACAAACTCTATGCTCGTTTACGTCCAGCTGATTTTTGTTCTTCTGATACCCCGTTTTATTTAGCCACAAATGCAAAAACTGCACCTCCAAACAACCATCCCTGGTTCAAACGAGGTGCGGTTGGAAAACATAAACTTGGCTCCATAATGAGACGAATGGCGAATTCAGTTTGGTTCACAGGGAAACGGTTGACAAACCACTAGGCTAGAAAAACGATGATCCACTTAGAGAAAATAATGTCCCACCAACTGCAATAATGCATAATGTAAATGTCTGGCCATCGAAATGTGTAAAGTAGAAATAACTACTTAAGAATTGAACGCCATTCATACAGTGTGTAAAACGGTTTTGGTGTTTATCATCGCATGAACGTCAAAAATATAACGTTCAATTCTTATAATTCCAAATGCATTAATATTGCCATTATACAAAACTATACTAAAAAACCAATCGAACTCTATTCCACAATGATTTACATCTGTATCAATACACAAATAAGGGAATTCCTTTAGAAAGTTACATTCGTTATTTCCGTCAAATCTCCGATTCATTATAATGATTTACATACGGTTTTATAAATTAAATTTAAAATAACTGAACATTAAAGGGACATTCCTGAGTTTGCTGTAATATTTAAGATGTTATCGACTAACAGAGACTTTTTAACGATTGTAATTACATATCAAATATATTTTTCTGCATAATATTAGTGGCTGTATTTAAACGTGTTTATGATCGTTCTAATATTTGTACTAGGTTAAATTTCATTTTATTTCCTAAAATATTAGAAATTATTCAAGACAAAATCCAGTTTGGGCTTCTTAGAAATATTAAGACGACCAGAAACACATTGAATATACAGACACTGATATTCTAAATAAGAAAATATATTTAATATGTAACTTTAATCGTAGAAATATTTTATTAGTCAGAAACATCTTACAATGGAACAAACTCGGGAATGTCCCTTTAAGTGAGAACGCAAACAGGTTTTTTTTTAAATATCAAAGATAATTAATTAAGAATTGAACAACCTATATACTTAAATGGAAGATTTGTTGTAAAGCGGTTAGAGTATGAACTTTGAACTAACATAAGGGAGAGCGTCAAATTATTTAGAAGATTAATCAATTACTATATTAAAATTGCAGTTGTCAAAAGTTAAATTAGTGAAAAGTGAATGCGAGGACTGACTGGGAAGGGATAAAGTGGTTTCACTGTGGACGTGGATTTCAGAGGAAGGTTGTGACTGTTTGATATTATTCTCGGAAAGGACAGGTCGGGTAATTGTGCACGAAAGCGTATGTGTTTTTGCGCGTGTAAGTTGTCGATTTGGTGTCTTTTGTCAAATGTAACAGAGCTGCGCTCATGTCTCTCCGTTGATTTGTTGAGCTTTCTCTGCTATAACTTCTAATACAAGCTTCGTTCTTGTGGCCTATCATATACATCACGTTTCTCAGTTCAAAACCAGAGTCGTTTAAAGCCTGAATTGTCACTGTCACTCACAGTGCAGACGATATTGGGGTAAAAATAAAAACGATGGAATCCTCGGGGGATTCCGTTGTTGACGTAACTGATAAAAAGTAGTTCCGGTAATAACATTATGTTTTTATTTGTTTGTCGAAAAAGTGCAGTTTTCACGTCCATGGAAGAATGAACGGGGTTTTTTTTAGATCACGTGATAGCATTTTAACCAATCCAGAAGCCTATTACAAAACAGTACTTATAAAATGGAATTATAGCAATATATCCACCGTACAACATCGACAACTGAATAAAGTAATTTCTTCCTCCTCTGGTCCCAGTTACAGTGCCCCTCACATGGCCGTCTCTTTCACTCAGTCAACACAAGTTGTTAATTTAACAACAACAGAGTCCAGAGAAAACTGCTGTGATTTTGTCGGTTCCATTTTCGCTGCACCGATTTATGAATCCACCTTAAACATAAACATAATCAATCAAAGTTCACCGCCTGCAAAAAGTTAAAATTGACTAAAGTTGTAATTTTAGTTTTCCCGTGAACTCGGCTGTTTTTGCAAGCTACACGTTTTTAATTGAAAAAAACACTTGTTATTCTCTTATTGGTTGGATTTTTGGTCAACAAATTGTTATTGTCAGTTGTGATTTGTGAATTCATCATTATTAGCATAACCAGTGACAGGAACATTTGTTTCATTGTTAAAATATGGAATTATGCATTACTTTTACCCTAATATATATGCATGTACCTTACAGCTTTGTTTAAATTTAATTTTAAAAAAAAAAAAAATGATGGAAATTTAAGGGGAAGTACGTCTACACCGCTCCCGTGCCAACGTCACTGAGAAGTAGCGGAAGTACAACGAACTATTTCTCAATGCGGCGGCACGTAGTCGTGCACCGACTAGTTATGCAAATCGATATCCGGACTTGAAATGCAAAATTGATCACTTTTTTTCATAATTTGCGTGTTTTTTTAAGGAGGGTAATAAATAAAATACCACACTCGTTTTCGCTAGTTATCATTTTTACGAAACTCGTGAACTTCCCAAACGTATCTGATCGAACGAAAGTGAGGTCAGATACGTTTGGGAAGTTCACAAGTTTCGTAAAAATGATATTTAGCGAACACTCGTATACTATTTTATATATATATATATACCACAGCCTTTGATATACCAGTCGTGGTGCACGTTCCCAGACCGACCTCGCATCAGGCCAACGTTTTAGAACTGCGCTACGTCCTGCCCCGAGAATTAGACAGTCTCACGGTCAAACTGGCCGTCCCTTATTTAGCATGTTAGTCATTGGTCATCTGCCATCATACGCGAAAATTCCTCATGAAAGTTATTTTTTGCAAAAATATGAAACTGTTCAAACTTACTTATTTTGTTATTTTGTTATTGTGTAAGTTGTGAAATGGTTCTGTTGTGTTATACATTTTATCTGGTCTCGTTGAGGCGACGTTAGTACAAAAAAACAAAAACAAACAAATCACCAAAAAACAATTAAAGGGACATTCCTGAGGTTTCTGCGATTTTTAAGATGAAATCAACTAACAGGGACTTTTTAACGATTGTAATTACATAGTAAATATATTTTTCTGCATCAAATATTAGTGGCTGTATAGTAAACGTGTTTGATCGTCCTAATAGTTGTACTAGGCTAAATTTCATTTTATTCCTAAAACAAAATATGTTTTCGTACGTACGAATTTATTTGAAGACAAAATCCAGTTTGGGCTTCTTACAAATATTAAGACGACCAGAAACACATTAAATATATAAACACTGATATTCTAAACAAGATAATATATTTAGTATGTAAGTTTAATCGTAGAAATATTTTATTAGTCGGAAACATCTTACAATGCAGCAAACTCGGGAATGTCCCTTTAAAAGTAAATGAATTTAAAAAATCTCACTAACCTAATTACTTTATTTCGGCACGTTCTCTGAAAACCACTTTTTTTTTTTTTCTTTTTTTTTTTTTTTTTTATTACCCCCAGATCATAGGCAATGTCAAGGTTGGGGAGCCTTGAATCATTGTCTTACAGTATCACATAAAAGTTATATACAAATATTATAACATACAAAATTTTTAAAATATATATTATATGTGATGTTTAAGATTTTCTGTTTACAAATATGAATCTATATAGGCTTCCTCATACAATTAGTTTCTAACTTGTAATCTGAGGGTCAAAAGGGAATAAAAAAAATTTAAAAAAGAGAGAGAAGAGAAGGAAAGGGTAAGGGAAGATAAGGAAAAGAATTCAAGCAGAGATTCGTTTGATACCCAGGTCAACTTTAAAACTGATTGTTATTGGGTATTTAATATAATAATTTGGTATTTGGTATCTAACAGAGAAAAGACACTCTTTTTTTGTCTTAAGCCTAATATGTATATTGGTGTCTTGTCGATTTCAGTGACTTGTACAAGGGTGGAAGTGTAACGGGGAATTACGACCCAGTTGTATTCGAGCTGAAACAAGACTCTGGTGTGGCGATTCCAGCAGAAGGTCTTAAAATCGGCACCCCTCTGGTCTTCACGTTCAATATTCCAGAAAAAAGTGGTAAGTCATTTTGTTTTGGTGCGGTTCTTTTTTTTTGGGGGGGGGGGGGGGGATTTCGTAATTTGAGGGGAGGGGAGAGGGTCCACATACGTATCACATTTCGCTTCGATCTAGGCTGGTAGGTACTGGGTTCACAGGCCGGTACCGGCCTCGGTGGTGATGTCGTTGTTAAGCCATCGGACATAAGGCTGGTAGGTACTGGGTTCGCTGCTCAATACCGACCTCGGTGATGTCGTGGTTAAGCCATTGGACATAAGGCTGATAGGTACTGGGTTCGTAGACCGGTACCGGCTCCCACCCACGACTCAATGGGTACCACTACACCCTCTTCTCTCTCATTAACCACTAACAACTAACAATTAACCCACTGTCCTGGACAGCCAGTCCAGGTAGCTGAGGTGTGTGCCCAGGACAGAGACAAGACCTACATGCATAGACCCCTCCAGCTGGATGGTAGGGGACTAGTAACAATGAACTGATATCCTGCTACTTTCAAATGGATACACTGACAATTCATTGGGTTTTTCGTTTTTACCTGTGACTCAATTTCTGTTGAATCCATGGCAAAGCCCCTCACTGTCTGCACATCACTGACTTTCATATCGTCCACATTGGTGGAGCCGGGTCTGTTGGTAGATCTCGTAGCTGACGATGCTGACCCAGTTTGTCTTGCTGCTGCTGATATCAGTGATGATGTAGGCAATGGCGTGGTCTGAGACGATGGGTATCATGTTGCCGATGACATCAGTGGTTTGGATCGGCTGGGATTAAGGGGAGTCCAGGCAAGGTAACCAGATGCCATTTCTAATTAATATGGTATTACGGGTAGCTGAACTGAAAGACCTTAATTGGATATAAGCACGAAAGTAAGTTGAAATGAATGAAAAATGTAGTTTTACTGTTGATCGACGCGTGTCTTCTGTTTTAATTTCAGGTTTCACGACGCTGTTGGTGAAGTCTATTAAAGCCACAGACACCAATACGAAAAACCCATCCCAGCTTCAGATTATCAAAAACGGGTAAAGAAAGAAATATTTTATTTAACGACGCACATTTTATTTACGGTTATATAGCGTCAGACATATGGTTAACGATCAGACAGATATTGAGAGAGGAAACCCGCTGTCGCCACTTCATGGCTACTCTTTTCGATTAGCAGCAAGAGATATTTTATATGTACCATCCCACAGACTGGGTAGTACATACCACGGCCTTTGATATACCAATCGTGGTGCACTGGCTGGAACGGGAAATAGCCCAATCGGCCCACTGACGGGGATCGACCCCACACCGACTGCGCACCGAGCGAGCGCTGTACCACTGGGTCACGTCCCGCCCCCATGTCAACGGGTAGTACAGCAGTCTGTACATCAGAAAAAGTCCGTATCATGCCACCGCTGTAATCATTATAATATTGCTTTTGGGTCAGAACTGTGTGTACTCGTGACACTACAACGTAAACAAATGATGCGATGTTAAAATATAACAATAACAAAAAATAAATTTAAAGGGACATTCCTGAGTTTGCTGCATTGTAAGATGTTTCCGACTAATAAATTATTTCTACGATTAAACTTACATATTAAATATATTTTCTTGTTTAGAATATCAGTGTCTGTATTTTCAATGTGTTTCTTCAAATAATTTCGTACGTACGAATAAAATCTTTTAACCTAGTACAAATATTAGAACGATTAGAAACACGTTTAATATGCAGCCACTGACAGTCTCTGTTAGTCGATAACATCTTAAAAATTGCAGCAAACTCAGGAATGTCCCATTAATAACATTTTAAATGGAAAAAAAGAAGAAGAAATAGTTGTTTTTAGAACTATTTTGTTTTGGTGCAAGGGAATTGTTAGTGACAAGGCATCAATACGCGAGGACATGCCACTCAGAAAGTCGATAAAGTTGTGAAATAAAAATGGTTCATTTCATGTATTGTTTTTATTACACGTGTGTAGGTTTGATAGTGCAGTCATATTACTTGTCCGAAGGGGCGTAGAAAGTGTAGTTCTTTCTACGTCCGGATATTGTTACATACCTTATATATAGCTGGTATTCAAAACTTGTGGCACCATGTTTCAACAGTTTCTCAACCGAAATAGTGCAACAAATGGACACACAAACCAAAAATGTATAACCTACCGTACTTACTAAATACAGATTGAAGTACTCGCATCTTTATTAACAAAATAAATCTTCCAAATGACAACATAAAAATTTTGCCCGCCACTTTAAATTTGCTAAATAGAGGGAAGCAACTCGCCCAGCACATTAAGAAAAGTATTGACTTAATGTGCGCCCTACACTAGCATATTACTAGTGCTTCCATGTTGAAAACATAATAATACAAGGCTTACTGATCAATACTCACGATCATGGTATACTTAAATTGATAACTCATCCAAAGCTTCAAATTATAAATTATTTTAAAATACTGTTGAATTTGAGACATACCTCACAACTACAGAGAGAGAAAACACTGTTGTCCTTTATTGCATTTTAGGTTATCAAACCATAACCTTCCAATTAAAATGGACAGATGAAACAATGTACCACTGCAAAATAGAATACGTCCATTGTGTAATAATGACCATATCGGCGATGTGTTTCATTGTAAATTTACATGTATGTTTTTCAAGAATGGAAGAATTCGTTACTTACCATCTTTCTGTCGGTCTTTACCAAATATACGATTATAAACATTTTATAAATTATTTAACTGTAAAACAGCTCGTGTCCTTAGAGACATTTGTTTATATATTGTAGTTTAATTAGAAATACTTTCAAATCCTCTGTTTAATATTCTGTGTATTTGTGTGTATCATTGTATTTATGTACATTAATGTTGTTTTAAAGTGTATCTAACGAGCGAAGGCGAGCTTGATAAAAAAAATAATTGAAAAACAGAGTTGAGATAAATGATATCTAACGGACACGAATGTATTAGTTTATTTCTTACATATCCTCAAAAACCAGGTTTTAAGCAAATTTTAACATCTTTTTCGACTAAAAGTTATTTACAGCCGTTGCACTTGTAGCTAACTTATGCGTCACAGACACATGATTGTCAGGTTAACTATACGTCATAGTGCAATCTATTTCCACCGTGTTGTTTTTCATTGGCTGCATGGCACTGGTGACCAAGGAGCATCCAGTCGTATGTCTTGAAAGTGTTAACACACGTACGTGTGTTAACGACCCATGTGTTGTCAAAAATAATGCATGGTGTTTTCACCATCGGGTGTGTAACAAAATTATATTGACTGCTGTATGTATGTATATACATGTATGTCCCCATATGCCATAGACTACGGCCTGAGTGTAAATAAAGTTCAGTTCAGTTCAGTTCAGACTGCATGATAATTAAGAATTGTTTGTTATTTCTTTTACGTTCATCAAGATATGAAAACAAAATCATCCACAAACTGTGTGAATCGGAGAAGCCGTTCTCACATAAGTTTGCTGATAATACTTTTGTTCAAACCCAGGTGAACGTAAAAGAAATAACACACAATACTTCAAATTAAATTTGAATCATACTTGCTAATAATAACAACATTAAAAGTTCATAGTTTATTTTTAATTATTTTTGGTCCATGAACAATAACGCTCAATAAGACAACTTGCCCATATAAAATGACGTCATCAGATATGATGTTCCCTGACAACGTAAATTTTGCGTTCATCGAGAAATTAACAAACTCTCATTGCTTCGTCTTGACCAATGAGATGACGTTATATTGTAATGAATGTAACGGAAGTTTAATTATATACAAATAACTGGTTACTGTCTTAAGATATAGATATCGACTTTATCCTGCTCTGCAGAGCCTCGCGGCATTAGTCATTCTAACCTTCGTAGGATAAAGCCGATATCTTAAGGCAGTAACCGGTGTTTTTTTGTATGGTAGTGACCGTTTAAAGGAAATTTATTGTTTGTCACGTGACTGTCTTTCTCAGGTTATTTTCTTTGAATTGATTTTCAACTGTAACTACAATTGTTATTGTTACATTTTGAACACCATATTGCAAAAAGCTTGTTTGTTTAGCTTGACCGTATTACAAATTAGGAATAATGGATGTTTTGCTACTATTGTAGATGAGCTTCGGGATAAAATCAATATTCTAATACAACTGTCATATAAGTTGTTTTTTCCCCGTTAGTTAATTTTTTTTATAAATCGGACGATGACAAAGTTCCTAGAACTCGTCTCAGACTCTGCTATGCTGTCACTTATGCCTTATGTGTGGTGTTTTCGTTACTATATTAATTCCGCGTCTTCCATTATATTTAAACTTAAGATGAAAATGATGTTATTGTTCTTATTTTATTATTATTTCGTGTCGTTGTAAATTTTAACACTTCGTTAGCAGCAACGAACACCCACCTTCTCCGAGTAAGGTTCGGTCCCTGATCGATCGTAGCAGTCAATTCGATCATGTGTCTTATTGTCTGCTATTCTAGTCTGTGTTCCCAAAATGACATAGGCAGGGTCATCAGAAATAACTGTATCACAATCTGAAGAACACCATTTTTTGTTTATAACATACTTTGTGGGACAATAAAATTGATAAAGAAGACAAGATGGAAGTGATTATCAATTTTGTAAACACAGTTGTAAACAACATTAACTGCTTTAAAATATCTCAAATTTTTTAAAAATTCACGAAACAAATACTTGTTATAAACTTGTTATACTGGCGTCAAACAGGGTTCTTGTCCAAAATTAATCCATGGAAATAAAGAAGGAAATATTGTATTTAACGACGCACACACAGATTTACGGTTATATGGCGTCAAACATATGGTGAGGAGAGGAGAGGAAACCCGCTGTCGCCACTTCATGGGCTAGTTGCTCGAAATAATTCAATATGAAGTTGAAGCACTGCTTCACAAATGTAAAGTCTACGTATCACAATGCATCACGTATCACAATAAATCACGTATCACAATAAATCATGTATCACAATAATAAATCATGTATCACAATAAATCATGTATTACAATAAATCATGTTCAAAATACAGACTACAATATTAATAAATTTGCTTTTGCTTTGACCCTAAGTCAGTGACGTCATATCAAAAGAAAGAAAACATATTACGCCATACGTTTACTTACTACAAGCGTTTTCAAGTAAGGAGAATAGATAATTAGTTTTTAAGATTTGTGGGATTTCTTTAATAAAAACACAATACAGATTCTCTTACAGATATTCCTAATAAGTGTAGTATTAGAATAGGGATAATATCACTGTGTTTCGTGGTTATCTATAAGGATTTATCACAAAATTTGGATTTGGGGACGAGACGAAACGCAGTGATGTTATCCCCTAATTATTACCCATATGGTATGGTTAAAAATGCATTGGTACATATCAAATGGATACGTCCCACTAGAACGTCAAGTGGGATGTAACACTTCGACGTCACACGATGACGTCATCGATTGGTGCACTACAACCTTACAGGAACGTCAACCAAACGTTGTTTTCGCTTCCTATTTATTGCACGAGTTTATTTTGCGCAACAATATATACCACGAGACCACGTAAAATTATTTCGCTCGGCACATAGATATGTTACGTAATGGAAGCTCGTTTAATATCTTATAAATACGTAATGCCGCAGAATACATATCGACTTTTTCCTGTTCATGAAAACTATTACCGTAACAAAGTTAAGGTCTCACTACACAGATGTCATCTGCCATTGAAACACATGTTAAATTGCCCAACTTCAAATGAAGACTGCCAATAGAACGGGTTCCCATTGGCACTAACAACATACACCATTGCAAACATACATTGTATAAGCATTTATTTTCCCTCCAAAATTGAGAACATTTCCTCTCAGTTTTTTGCTATATGATCGCATCTGGCTGAAGTACCGGTCCGAACAGGTGGTTCATTAACCGATTCACTCCGGCTGTCTCCTGCGCTATATAGCCATATCCCAAAAGGTCAATGCACAATATTACACAACAACATGGACAAAATACAGCCAGAAGGTTTACCATTAAACATATATATTGTTTTAATTCTTCACCATTTCCTAGAAGTGAATATGTGAACCATAACGTGTGTCACAATTAGGAACTATAGTGGATCGTCATCAATCAACTCTCACCCGGAAGTGATCTGTGTAGTGAGACCTAAAACTGATAGTCTACGCCACTAACCTGTTATTTTCTTTATATACAGTATTCAGATGTCGACCAAATATTTCTATAGTAGTCTTCTAATATTTGATAAATGCTTTTGTAGGAGATATCGCTGGCAGTATAATTAGCGATTTCTCCTGCGATATTCTCCAAGGACATATCGCTTCTTTGTATTACGTCACTGTGTATGTTTCAGCGTTAAACCTATCATTATTGAACTCACGCCACTGTCGGTTTGCTAGTTAACGAGTCTACCGCTGGCAAATATTGTGACATTCAACCAACTTTACCGACATTGTTTACAATTGTCACAAATGAAAAGGGGAGTTTCCTCTATTTATGTTCGATGTAACAAATGGAATTAAAATATCAATTCCAACCTTTTTCCATAGCAGAGGCCTAGCTTGGGTTTTCCAGGTGGTACGCAGACGTTTTCGGCGATGGAATAAAACACGTACACACATACACACATACACACATACACGCATTTACATTTACATATATTTTAATAAAAATAAAAAATAATAATGTGTGTGTATATGTATATATATATATTACCTGCTTATACAAGTGGATTTAAAATGTGGATTTTAACGTTTGTTATAGGTGTCCAATGAAACTGGGTTCAACTGTTATAGCAGAACCGTTTAAACTGGATTCTACAAAAAGAACGTTTTCAGGGGAAATATCGCTTTTCAAGTTCATTGAAAGCACGGATATACTCTTTATAAGTGAAGTACTTGTTTGTGACAGCACCACGGAGGCGCAATGTGCGATAGTAAGTATTGTTATCTTCACAATATCGAGCGCTGATATAGGCCCAGTAGGAACCGGGGGCGGTGGGGGTGGAGCGGCAGGTGAGGGCCTGTGACACTCCCACCCGTCACTTGAGGATTAAAATATACAGTTGTTTTATTGTCCTACTCTATATAAAAACAAAGATTAAAATATGGATTGTTCCCCCTCTACTAGCCATTGTGCCCCCGCCTCCACTCCAGATGTCGATCCTATGGTCTCTATTTGGCTTCCATCTCTCTCTCTCTCTCTCTCTCTCTCTCTCTCTCTCTCTCTCTCTCTCTCTCTCTCTCTCTCTCTCTCTCTCTCTCTCTCTCTCTCTCTCTCTCCTTCTTTTATGTGTCTATATCTAATCAAGGTTCAAGCAAGCTGTCCTGGGAACACACCTCGTCTATCTGGGCTGTCTCTCCAGGACAATGGATTAGTTGTTAGTGACTAGTGAGAAATAGGGTGTAGTGGTCTTACATCTAACCATTGAGTCGTTAAAACTCGCTCTAGGTTGGACCTGGTACCGGGCTGCGAACCCTGTACCTACCAGCCTTATGTCTGATGGCTTAACCACGACACCACAGAGGCCGGTACCGGGCTGCAAACCCTGTACCTACCAGCCTTATGACCGATGGCTTAACCACGACACTACCGAGGCCGGTTGCCGAGATTAAGTTTGTCTTTCATGCGAATTTATTCAAGGGCCAAAACTCTGTCAAAAGTTAGAATTTATCCATGGTTGACATAGTTATGGCCCTTGAACTTAGGAGGTTTGTGGGACCAGGTAAGGGACATGTATTGCTTTTGCAATTCTATCAGAAGCGCTGCCAGCGAACGTTAGCAACAAGTGGCTATACCGGTCGTAACGATATATCAGACTAGCACTTTATAAACTTATCTCCATTTCACACACTTTTTAACTTAACGATTTTTGTGAAACCTCTTCATTTGTATGTTCACTCTTAGGGTACCCACAGGATTTTCAAATTAAAATTTCGTGTATTTTCCCTGAATTTTCCCTGTTGTAAAAGATGTTTCCCTGTCTGATATCCATGATTTTTATTGTATACAAGGGCCTCCTGCCATCCCAATAGCCACGCCTTCACCTCCAAATACCATAATCAACATATTGTGAAAATATGCATATACATGTATATATATATATATATATATATTATTATTATTATTATTATTATTATTATTATGTCTGTGTGTGCGTGCTCGTGCGAGTCTGTATGTATACATTTCAACTCATTAATTCTTTTTCTAGTATTCCAATTATTGTTAATATTGTCTAGCCATAAAAACTACAAATGTTCATTGTGGTCCTTGGGGAAAACATTGGGCATTATGTTGAAGTATAACTACATGTAAAAGCTACATGCTGAATATAAAGATTTATGGTTTACAAATATAACAATAATTCTATATAGATTAAGTCTGGTATAGCCTTCTACTTTTGACTTCTAGTGTTTTGGGTGCTATATGTACATCATAAACATGACATTTTCCTTGGTGGTACAATTTCATATAGTGACAGTTGATTTTTCAGTAAAAATAAACAGATAGTTTTTTAAACATACACTAGAAATCACCAGTAGCTATCATTCAATACCCTCATAAAAAAGACAAAGGAATCCAAAACGCCAATATCTTAGATTTATTAAATTTTTACATGATTTTGTATACATATTAATGTATATACATATATATAGGACTCCCAGAATTCCCTGATATTTTTTCCAGATTCCATTACACTCAAATAAAATTCCCTGTATTTTTCCTGAATCAGACCAAAATTTAAAATTCACAGAATTTTCCCTGTATGGAATTTTTTAAAACCAATTCCCCTGTTTTCCTTGTCCCGTGGGTAAAATGACTCTGCTAATATTAAGTCAATACATTTTCAGAATTGCACTGTTACTGCTGCTGCTACTACTACTACTGTTCCTGCTACTGCTCCTGCCAGGAAACGGAGGGCAGCTGAGTCGGTGAAGGAACTCACTATAACCAAAACTGTGACAATTTCAGATGGTTCGGACTCCAACAGCAAGCAAGGCAAGTAAACATCAGCGTGTTGTACACAAACACAAATATTTTAACGACTCCACTAGAGTACCTTGATGTATTAATCGTCGGTTATTGGATGTCAAACGTTTGGTAATTTTGGCAATTCCAACAAGTAAGGAATTTAATCAGATTATCTCCATTTCATTTTAACTTTTTTCATGCTTATATCCAATTAAGGTTCAAGGACGCTGTCCTGGGCACACACCTCAGGCTGTCTGTCCAGGACAGTGGGTTAGTTATTAGTGAGAGAGAGGAGGGTGTAGTGATCTTACACCTAACCACTGAGTTGTTAAAACTTGCTCTGGGTGGGAGCCGATACCGGGCTAGGAACCCTGTACCTACCTGTCTGTCCAGGACAGTGGGTTAGTTGTTAAGTGAGAGAGGAGGTGTAGTGATCTTACCCTAACCACATGAGTTGTGTCTGTACCTACCAGTCTTATGTCCGATAGCTTAACCACGACACCAATTAGGCCGGTATCAGTTTATAAACTTAAACGTTTCCCAACTAAAGTGTTTTTCCCCTTGTTTTGTTGAACATATATTTGGGATTTTCGATTAGCAATTCCCATTGTTTACCAAAAGTTAAAGTTTGTTTTGTTTAACGACACCACTAGAGCACATTCATTTAGTTATCGTCGGCTATTGGATGCCAAAACATTTGGTAATGTTGACATATAGTCTTAGAGAGAAAACCCGCTACATGTTTCTATTAGTAGCAAGAAATCTTTTATATGCACCATCCGACAGACAGGATAACACATACCACGGCCTTTGATATACTAGTCATGGTGCACTGGCTGGAACGAGAAATTTCCAATGGGTTGTTGTATCTCGTGTACTGTAGGAGCGAAGTGCGGTCTGGACCTGGCTGGGTGGGGAAGGGCGGGATGTAGCCCAGTGGTAAAGCGCTCGCTTGATGTGCGGTCGGTCTGGGATCGATCCCCGTCGGTAGTCCCATTAGGCTACTTCTCGCTCTAACCAGTGCACCACGACTGGTATATCAAAGGCCATGGTATGTGCTATCCTGTCCATGGGATGGTGCATATAAACGATCCCTTGCTACTAATGGGAAAATGTAGCGGTTTTCTTTTCTAAGACAATATGTCCGAATTACCATATGTTTGACACCAATAGCCGATGATTAATAAATCAATGTGCTCTAGTGGTGTCGTTAAAAAAAACACGTTTTTTTCTTAGGTGGGTGGGGATTGAATATATATTTTCACCTAAATGAATTGCCTAATATTGCATGTTTTAGCTTCAGTGTGGGGGAGGGGTCGTTTGAACCCCCGACCCTCCCCAGCCTACGCAAGTATCCATACATTAAAGGTACATTGTCAACGTTTCAAACGACATATTTTATTATAAATAACTAAAAACTAATTGATCTCATATATACTGAAAGTGCACGCATTTAGCACCTTGGTTTATGTAACTAAAGCTTACGGTATGAAATTGTAATCAATAAATGTCTTCTTAAGGCTTAAAATTATTGATATTAGTACGCAATTTCGTTTCTTTTCTTTTCTTTACTTTTTCTCTCTTTTTTTTTTCTCTCTTTTTTTTTTTTTTTTTTTTGTGGTCAATCGGTGATTCGCAAAAATAAATACTCGCTAATTGATTAAGTTTTATTAAATCGCGAAAGGTTAATCCCGCGGAAAAGAGTATTTTACAGTCATCAACTCAAGTTTGACAAACATGTAATGTGCTGCATCTCGGCGTAAGCCATGGTTTCTTCAAAAACCTTTGTCGTAAAAGGGGTCGGGATGTAGCCCAGTGGTAAAGTGCTTGTCTGATGCGCGGTCGGTCAAGGATCGACTTCCTTCGGTGGGCCTATTGGGCTATTTTCCATTTCGAATGATATATCAAAACCTGCTATCCTGTCTCTGGGATGGTGGATATAAAATTCCACCTGCTACTAATGGACAAATGTAGCGGACTTTCTCTCTAAGACGATGCGCGGTCGGTGTGGGATCGATCCCCGCCGGTGGACCCATTGGGTTATTTATCGTTCCAGCCAGTGCACCACGACTGGTATATCAAAGGCCGTGGTATGTACTACCTTGTCTGTGGAATGGTGCATATAAAAGATCCCTTGCTGCTAATCTGAAAGAGTAGCCCATGAAGTGGCGACAGCGGGTTTCCTCTCTCAATATCTGTCTGACGCCACATAACCGTAAATAAAATGTGTTGAGTGTGTCGTTAAATAAAACATTTCTTTCTTTCTTTTTTGTCAGAATTACTAAATATTTGACATCCAACGGCCCATGATTAATAAATAAATAAATGACCTCTAGTTGTGTCGTTAAGCAAAACAAATGCCATATGTCATGTTATTAGCCCAACATTTGGCTATCTAACCAGAACCCTCGACGTGTTTTGCATTGATATTTCGGATAGAGTATCTGGAACATTATTTTATTATATAACATTTAGTTAAATATCTTAAAATATCAGTGAAATAAAAGTGTTATCAGTCACTCAGTAACACATTTTAGAGTGAAAATGTCCCCATGTGACTATGTCACTATTTCACTCAATACTGTGTTATCGTTACTGTAGAAAGTGTTATCTTCACTGTAAGAAAGCCGGAACTAGTTTGCTGCTGGCATTTTAAAAATAAAGGTAAATTGCCAAAAGTTATATAATAAATAGAAAATGTCATGTTTTTTGTCAAATATGATTTACATCTCGTCTCGTGAAGTTCGTTAAATATGATCGCAAATTTCACATTTGACAAAAAACATAAAACATCCTCTATATATCGTTTGTTTTGAGAGTTACTAGTTGAACTTTAATTTCTTTTCACTAAGAACATCCACAAATAAACTGACATGTATTTTACAGACACCAACGAACCAGTAATGGAAGACTGTCTACAGCGGACCGAAGTCTGGGTTACTATAGTAACCGTCAGCGCGTTCCTGGTTGCCCTTCTTATTGTCTGCCTCGTTCTCGTGTGCCGGATGTTGACGTCACCTAAAAAGACGAAGTTGATGTCATATCAAAATGACGTAGCCAATTCTTCGCTGTCGATTCCGCGAGCGTCGGTTTCGAATTTCTGAGCTCGACGTTTCCCGAGTACAAGAATGGCCGATTGCATAGCCATTGATCAAATTGTAATGCAATCTTGTTTAGACTCCCAATCGGCTATTCCAGGGAACATTTTGTTTTCAAACTCGTGATTAGCGATATTTCTAGTCATTTGAAAAATTGATTAGCAACTAATGTTTAATGTTTTAAATTTGTCCTGCGATCTCTGAAATTTGCGTAGCGAATCGCGACACAGTACCGAACAAAATGTCCCCTGTATTCACGTACAAGACACTCGTGTCGTGTGGCGCAGCCTTTAAGGTAGAGTCACGCGGGTTTCGTGACTTGAAATATACACTGCGTGCACGTTCTTCTTCAGCTAACGTTCGCAACCCAAAGACGTTTCCTAAATACTTTAAACAGCAAGCGTCAACTAAGGCTTAATAGTTTCGTATACATAATTCAGTTTTATATCAAAATGCTGATAACAAGTTGAACTTTGTAGCTGGCTGAGCATAAAACATTATATATATTTTCAGTATTATTTATTCATTTTCAATTTAACATCCTAATACAAACTGCATCTTATCTTCCCACCAACAACACCAAAAATCGTCTTATATATATATATATATATATATATATATATATATATATATATATATATAGATATATATATATATATATACATATATATATATACACACACATACATACATACAGTCAACCTCAACATACATACAATATATAGATATTCATACATCAATACATACATACATACATACATACATACATACATACATACATACATAGATATATATATATATATATATATATCAACGATTATCACCACTGGTAGGACTGGTAGCCTCAACTGTGGGATAACTGTGGGATAAAAACAGTAAGTCGAACTATGACCCACTTAGATACTATTTTGTTGACATTTAGGATAATACAGATTTTAAAAATTAACGGAAACAAATATTTTACACGAAGGCGAGGTAGTATTATAAAATATATAATTTGGATAAGAACTATTTTGTTTTGTTTATAGCTATTCTAGGAGACAGGGTAATAATTACGGGTCGATCTTCTACTCTTTAAAACGGTGAAGTTGTGAAGTGAAACGGTTCAAATCACTTCTCATAGCATGAAGGATGTACGATAAATAAACTGACCTGTTACAGTTTTTTTCAGACTTCGGCATTATTCTGCTCAGTTCCAATGGCGAATCTTAAGGCAGTATAACCGATCTCTCTCTCTCTCTCGCTCTCTCTCTCTCTCTCTCTATTTATCTCTCTCCGCAATCTCTGTTTCTGTCTCTCTATCCCTGTCTGTCTCTGTCT
>NC_054709.1:7383905-7419883 GCF_016097555.1 Gigantopelta aegis | reverse complement strand
CTGTATACACCACCCACAAGGAAACCCATGACAATGTTGCCACCCCTGCACCACGATGAGGAATATGTACTGTATACACCACCCACAAGGAAACCCATGACAATGATGCCACCCCTGCACCACGATGAGGAATATGTACTGTATACACCACCCACAAGGAAACCCATGACAATGTTAACACCGCTGCACCACGGTGAGGAATATTTACTGTATACACAACCCACAAGGAAACCCATGACAATGTTGACACCCCTGCACCACGGTGAGGAATATGTACTGTATACACCACCCACAAAGAAACTCAGGACAATGTTGCCACCACTGGATCACGGTGAGGAATATGTACTGTATACACCACCCACAAGGAAACCCATGACAATGTTGCCACCCCTGCACCACGGTGAGGAATATGTACTGTATACACCACCCACAAGGAAACCCATGACAATGTTGCCACCCCTGCACCACGGTGAGGAATATGTACTGTATACACCACCCACAAGGAAACCCATGACAATGTTGCCACCACTGCACCACGGTGAGGAATATGTGCTGTATTCACCACCCACAAGGAAACCCATGACAATGTTGCCACCCCTGCACCACGGTGAGGAATATGTGCTGTATTATGTACTGTATACACCACCCACAAGGAAACCCATGACAATGTTGCCACCCCTGCACCACGGTGAGGAATATGTGCTGTATACACCACCTACAAGGAAACCCATGACAATGTTGCCACCCCTGCACCACGGTGAGGAATATGTACTGTATACACCACCCACAAGGAAACCCATGACAATGTTGCCACCCCTGCACCACGGTGATGAATATGTGCTGTATTCACCACCCACAAGGAAACCCATGACAATGTTGCCACCCCTGCACCACGGTGAGGAATATGTACTGTATACACCACACCCACAAGGAAACCCATGACAATGTTGCCACCCCTGCACCACGGTGAGGAATATGTACTGTATACACCACCCACAAGGAAACCCATGACAATGTTGCCACCCCTGCACCACGGTGAGGAATATGTGCTGTATTCACCACCCACAAGGAAACCCATGACAATGTTGCCACCCCTGCACCACGGTGAGGAATATGTGCTGTATACATCACCCACAAGGAAACCCATGACAATGTTGCCACCCCTGCACCACGGTGAGGAATATGTACTGTATACACCACCCACAAGGAAACCCATGACAATGTTGCCACCCCTGCACCACGGTGAGGAATATGTACTGTATACACCACCCACAAGGAAACCCATGACAATGTTGCCACCCCTGCACCACGGTGAGGAATATGTACTGTATACACCACCTACAAGGAAACCCATGACAATGTTGCCACCCCTGCACCACGGTGAGGAATATGTGCTGTATTCAACACCCACAAGGAAACCCATGACAATGTTGCCACCCCTGCACCACGGTGAGGAATATGTGCTGTATACACCACCCACAAGGAAACCCATGACAATGTTGCCACCCCTGCACCACGGTGAGGAATATGTATTGTATACACCACCCACAAGGAAACCCATGACAATGTTGCCACCCCTGCACCACGGTGAGGAATATGTACTGTATACACCACCTACAAGGAAACCCATGACAATGTTGCCACCCCTGCACCACGGTGAGGAATATGTACTGTATACACCACCCACAAGGAAACCCATGACAATGTTGCCACCCCTGCACCACGGTGAGGAATATGTACTGTATACACCACCCACAAGGAAACCCATGACAATGTTGCCACCCCTGCACCACGGTGAGGAATATGTACTGTATACACCACCCACAAGGAAACCCATGACAATGTTGCCACCCCTGCACCACGGTGAGGAATATGTACTGTATTCACTACCCACAAGGAAACCCATGACAATGTTGCCACCCCTGCACCACGGTGAAGAAAGGCACTCGTGGGGGGAGGAGCAGACAAGATGAGAGAATCAGATTATATACAGCAGAATCGAGACAAGTTCAAACGACCTACTTGCCCACCTGCGGTGTACAACTGTGTACGTTAAATCTGTATGTGTAAATCGCTGGCACAAGCTGCTGTATATTATGTAATCAGTTTTGTATATGATGTTTATATATGTTCTATGGATCTCTGATCTGAAATAAAAATCTATTATTATTATTATTATATAGCAATGTGTTGGAAAACATTTGACAATGCATTCTGAACAAAGGTTTAAAGGTTAAGGCCGATCTATATATTCACACCTAAGTTAATGTGCACAGCTGGTAGAAAACCTCTGAATCATTTGTTGTTGTTTTTTTAACGACACCACTGGAACACATTGATGTATTAAAAATCGGCTATTGGATGTCCAACATTTGGTAATTCTGACATATAGTCTTAGATAAGAAACCCGTTACATTTTTTTCCATTAGTAGCAAGGGATCGTTTACATGCACCATCCCACAGGCAGCATAGCATATACCACGGACTTTGATATACCAGTCGTGGTGCACTGGCTGGAAGAAAAAAATAACCCAATCGGTCCACCGACGGGGATCGATCCCAAACCGACCGCGCATCAGCCGAGCGCTTTACCACTGAGCCCTACCTGTGAATCAGTGGATATGGATGGTGTAGTGCTGTGCGAAAACATAGATATCGAGAAGCCGGATCCTCCTGGACAAGTGAAAAACCAGACTAGCGTGTAGTCCAGTCGTCATGGTTGTCCATTATAGCAGAGGCGTGTTCAGCGGAGCAAGCGCTCGCTGACAATTTGACTAATACCATTGTTATCTTGGGGGCGGGACATAGCACAGTGGTAAAGCGCTCGCTTGATGCGCGGTCGGTTTAGGATCGATCCCGTTCGGTGGCCCCATTGGGCTATTTCTCGTTCCAGCCAGTGTTCCACAACTAGTGTAACAAAGGCCATGGTATGTACTATCCTGTCTGTGGGATGGTGTATATAAAAGATCCATTGCTGCTAATCGTAAAGAGTATCCCATGAAGTGGCGACAGCGGGTTTCCCCTCTCTATATCTGTGTGGTCCTTAACCATATGTCCGACCCCATATAACCGTAAATAAAATGTGTTGAGTGCGTCGTTAAATAACACATTTCCTTCCATTGTCTTCTATCATATCACGTTCTTTGAATGTGAGGCGTAAAAAACAAAACCCACCAAAAACGTCTACGTCTCTCAAATTTATTGTCTCTCACTATGAGCAAAAGGATGAGTGTCGTTTTCAATGTACTAGAATGGTTTTGGCGCAGGCGAGGACACGGTAAGTAGTAGCGTCAAAAATAGCTAATGCTTGCTACACTGGCTTTCACGCTATGTCATTTCATTACATCTTATTTTCGTTCTTATAATTAAATTAAGGTTCAAGCACGCTGTCCTGGGCACACACCTCAGCTATCTGGGCTGTCTGTCCAGGACAGTGGGTTAGTTGTTAATTGTTAGTGAGAGAGTAGAGGGTGTTAGTGGTCTTACACTTATCCATTGAGTAAAAAAAAAAAAAAAAAAAAAAAGAGCAAAAAAACAAACACCCCCCCAAAAAAAAACCCAAACAAAAAACAACCCAAACCCCCCCCCCCAAAAAAAAACCCCCCCAATTTGATTTGTCCCTAAATGTACTTTATTCAACCATCTTCATAACCACCATACTCCATTTATTAGTGACATTTTGTAAAAATAATTGAATTATGGCAATGGTCCATAATTCAAAAACTAAAATTGCCGAGAGGGATGACATGGATTTCACTCATCATGGTTCAGTTAAGGTTTCCAACAATTAATGTAATTTTCATTTATTATCAATTTTTTGAGAAATAAGGTCCATAAATCCGTGACAGTATGCCTTTAAAGTCTATTTTGTTTAATGACACTCTTAAAGCACATTTAAACATATAGTCTTAGAGAGGAAACCCGCTACATTTGTTTCCATTAGTGACAAAGGATCTTTCATATGCACCATCCCACATACCACATCCTTTGATATACCAGTCGCGGTGCACTGGTTGCAACGATAAATAGCCCAATGGGCCCACCGATGAGAATCGATCCCAAACCGACCGCGCATCAAGCGAGCGCTTTACCCCACGGCTAGGTCCCGCCACAGTGAAAACTAGAGTGAAACAAGAGTCAGTCAGGGAGAAATATAAACTAGAGTGAAACAAGAGTCAGTCAGGGAGAAATATAAACTAGAGTGAAACAAGAGTCAGTCAGGGAGAAATATAAACTAGAGCTTGTTGTGTTGATAGTCTCTTCTCGGAGGTACGTGCGTTTTTACAATTAAGAAACATGTATTTTATGGCATTACTAAACCAAGGGGCGGGACGTAATCCAGTGGTAAAGCGCTCGCTTTATGCCTGGCCGGTTTGGGGTCGATCCCCGTTGGTGGGCCCATAGGGCTATTTCTCGTTCCATCCAGTGTACCACGACTGGTATATCAAAGATCGTGGTATGTGATATCCTACCTGTGGGATGATGCATATAAAAAAACCTTTGCTACTAATGGAAAGGTGTAGCGGGTTTCCTCTCTATGACTGTGTCAAAATGACCGTATGTTTGACATTCAATAGCCTATGATTAAAAAATTAATGTGCTCTAGTGGTGTCTTTTAACCAAACAAACTTTTACTTTACCAAATAACTTCCAAATAATTTCGAGGTGCAGCAAACGTTTGAATTATGCCCCCTTCACATACACGGATTTTTCTTACGAGTCCTTACGGATCGCACAAATTCACGGATCCTTACGATTTGGCCACTTTTACAACCGATTTAAGAGTTATTACGAGTTATTACGAGCTATTTACGGTTTATTACGGATTATTACGAGTTATTACGATGTATTTACGGCAAAATTCCACGATTTGTTACGAGTTGTCACGGATAACTACGAGCAACTTACGGGCATTTTACGAGCTTTTTACGGATTGTTACGAGTATATTACGGAATGTTACTATTCATCGAAGCTTTTACGTGTTAGTTACGACCTGTTTACGTGTTGTTACGAATAGTTACGAGTTAGTTACGAGTATTTACGAGTCCTTACGATTTTTTGCCAAAAAATATATAAATCCTGAAAATCCCCAAATCGTAAACAATACGTAAGAATACGTAAAGTATACGTATCTATTCGTAAAGTTCTCGTAACTACACGTAAAGTGCTCGTAATAACTCGTAACAATCCGTAAAGCCATCGTAACACGACCCGAATGAAATCGTAAAGAACACGTAAGCACTCGTAATAATCCGTAAATAAATCGTAAACTAACCGTAACAAATCGTACAAAAAATTGTTACGAGTCATTTACGGATTCTTGCGAGCAGTTTACGGATGGTTACGTATTGTTGCGAGCGATTTACGATACTTACGGATTGTTACGAGTTATTTACGGAAAATCCATCCTTGGAAAATCGTAAGAAGATTTTTGACATGTCAAAAAAATTGCCTCTCCTTTCACGGATCCTTAAGAGTGTCTGCGAGTTGTTGCGAGTTGTGCGAGTTATTTACGGATACCAGCGAGTTATTTACGGATGCTTGCGATTGACTACGAGTTGGCGAAGGGGGAATCCGTGTATGTGAAGGGGGTATTAGCAGTTAATACCACAAGTTATTAGTGAAAAATGTGAGTGTGTTGGTTGTTAAAAAAGAGCTTCACCTGATACCATTGTGTCAAGTAGCCTTGTGCTTGAAGCATTTACATACCTGCAAAAAAAGTATTCAAATTTTGTGCGGAAGTAGGGTAGTCATTGACGCTACCCGTTATCTCTGAAATGAGCAGCTTCAACCTCATTTGTTCTGATTCACTTTATGAGAGAGAGAGAGAGAGAGAGAGAGAGAGAGAGAGAGAGAGAGAGAGAGAGAGAGAGAGAGAGAGAGAGAGAGAGAGAGAGAGAGAGAGAGAGAGAGAGAGAGAGAGAGGGGGGGGGGGGGGGGGGGAGTATTTATATCCGTGGTGTATATGTCTATTGGTACAATTCAGGTAGGAGTTTAGCCACATACGTTACTATTGTCGTCTGTGGGATTTCATTTGGTAGTGTACACCCTATATGGTTGTGGTGGATTATGAAAATGTCGTGTTGAGCGAAGATTTTCGTTTTGTATTTGTGTTTGTGTATTTTTATGTGGATCGAACAACCTCAGCTGATCCATTCAGCTTACTGGGTTTTTCTCGTTCCAACTAGTGCACCACAATTGGTCAAATGCTGTGGTATGTGCTTTCCTGTCTGTGGGAAAGTGCATATAAAAGATCCCTTTCTGCATTAGATCTAATGTAGTGGGTTTCCTCTGATGACTAAGTGTCAGAATTACCAAATGTTTGACATCCAACAGCCGATAATTAATTAATTAATGTGCTCTAGTAGTGCCGTTAAACAAAACAAACACACTTTAGTGCATTAGTAATTTTGGCATAGTGTTAGAAAGAACACGCGCGACAATGTTTCCATTAGTTTCCTGTCTAAAACTACATATCAGAATTACCGAATGTTTGACATCCAAAAGCCGATGATTAATTAACCAATGTGCTCTAGTGGTGTCGTTGGGGCGAGACGTAGCCCAGTGGTACAGCGCTCGCTCGATACGCGGTCAGTTTGGGATCGATCCCCGTCGGTGGGCCCACTGGGCTATTTCTCGTTCCGGTCAGTGCACCACGGCTGGTATATCAACGGCCGTGGTATGTGCTACCCTGTCTGGGATGGTGCATATAAAAGATCCCTTGCTGCTAATCGAAAAGAGTAGCCCATGAAGTGGCGACAAGCGTTTCCTCTCTCAATATCTGTGTGATCCTTAACCATATGTCTGACGCCATATATCCGTAAATACAATGTGCTGACCGGCCTCGGTGGCGTCGTGGTTAGGCCATCGGTCTACAGGCTGGTAGGTACTGGGTTCAGATCCCAGTCGAGGCATGGGATTTTTAATCCAGATACCGACTCCAAACCCTGAGTTAGTGCTCCGCAAGGCTCAATGGGTAGGTGTAAACCACTTGCACCGACCAGTGATCCATAACTGGTTCAACAAAGGCAATGGTTTGTGCTATCCTGCCTGTGGGAAGCGCAAATAAAAGATCCCTTGCTGCCTGTTGTAAAAGAGTAGCATATGTGGCGACAGCGGGTTTCCTTTAAAAACAGTGTTAGAATAACCATATGTTTGACGTCCAATAGCCGATGATAAGATAAAAAATCAATGTGCTCTAGTGGCGTCGTTAAATAAAACAAACTTTACTTTTACAATGTGTTGAGTGTGTCGTTAAATAAAACATTTCTTTAGTGGTGTCGTTAAAAAACCCAAAAAAACGTTTAATTAATCAATGTGCTCTAGTGGTGTCGTTAAACAAAACAAACTTTAACTGTCTGGGTATCTGGGCCCGTGCTTATAAAACATAAGATTCCCAGTCTGGAGCTCCACGCGGTAAGACGTGCTTTCGTGTGTTGGACTTGGGGGGGGGGGGGGGGGGGGGGGTCCTTCATTTTGTTGTTTTTGTCAGCGAAAAGTTTTCTACTGGGATGTATGCGGCCATTGGAACTGATTGAACGCTGGAACGCTTCTCGTTTCAACAGTCTGCACCACCAGGTTGGATTCTTTTTCAGCGAGATTCCTCGCCTCCACGTTTTTCTCCGTCTGACTATGTTGACTTGTTTTTTCGTGACTCGTATGACGGCCATTCTGCAGAACGCCACGGTTGTTCGCGTTTAGTCTCTACATGTCCGAGCCTGTCCTAGCAGCACTGGAAGATTGACCGCCCCACTCTAAGAAGAAATAGGAAGCGGGGTCGGCCCCTACTACTCTTTTTCTAGACTTTACATTGTTTTATAGTGATACCATCTCGTATCCTCCGTAGTCGGGCCCGTCCGCACCACTATACCAACCCATGACGACTGGACTATACCCTAGTCTGATACTCTACTCGTTCAGACGGATCCGGCTTCTCAAGATCTGTATTTCAGCACAGCACTACACCTTCAACGTCTATCGACTGTCAATCTAGGGGTTTTCTTGACGGGATGCAACCCATCTCGTCCCTTTAAGCTGTGCACCCAAACGGCCTTAACGAGGTCACTCGCGTGAACATATCGATCGGACTTTAAACGTTTAGATCTGCGTTCAAAATTTTATGTCGAAATTACTTCTTTTTTGTAATATTATTAAATAGTCCGATCCTCTCTTCTTTCTCTTATTTAATTTTGGACTGCCCTTCTAAAATGCTCCAAATTATATAAATATTCGGCCGAGCAGTCAATTCTTTTTTATTTTTGGCTTGTAACCTTTTTCTTTTTTTTCTTTAATCTAATTGCAATTTTCAAAATTCTGCCCATTTTCACCGCCCCCCCCCCCACTCCCCCCGAGTCAGGCCACCGATCTTATTGGAGGTCGGACTCGGGATGGGCGTGTTCGAAACCCTAGTGGTATATGGGCACGTTAAAAAACTAGTTATCATCATCATAAAACATATAGTCTAGACTCTAACAGAGTCCGAGACAGTAATGCCATGACAACGCCATGCAAATTGTATGCATGTGTTGTCATTAGAGATTGAGTCTGGACTCTTAAAAGTAATCCCCTGCGCGTGCTGTAACCTCACCGTGGTGCAGGGGTGTAACATTCTCTTTGAGAATGGCCAATACAGCACAAATTGAAATTTTGAGTAAAAGTCAGTATATATTTGTGATATTTGTATTTATGCACAGTTCTTTACATGTTTTTATTTAAATCTTGAATTTTTATATTGAAGTTGATCATCACCTTATTTATTTGCATTACCATAGTTTGACACCCAATAGCCGATGTATTTTTCGTGCTGGGGTTAAACCATTCATTCATTCATTCTTAAAAGTGTTATAAGCACGGGCCCTGATTCGACTATTACTGTGGCGGGTTCTGAAACCGTCGTGTAGCCGCTGGTAATAAATCACGGCAATTCGGGCGAACAATACCTCCGTGATGAGAGACAGACGACCTTCAGCTTGTTTCGTTCCCACAAACACCGCGCCTTACGTCTGTACACGTACACCTATTACGTGTACCTGTACCTGTACATGTATTATTAAACTAATTGTGTCGTTTTCGCTTTCAGAACAATATGTTTTGCTAAATGTGTTTTTGTTTTAGTTTATTTTTTGTTTCTTGTTTTTTTTTTTTTTTTTTTTTTAAATTGTTTTTTGTTTACCATTTTCCACCTTACTGTCACATTTTAGTGTCTACGCTGTGTGTTTGTTTTTTTCACTCTCAATGTGGTCTAAAATCAATAACCTGAAGAGTAATTCTCTATAGTCCGACGCCATATAACCGTAAATAAAATGTGTTGAGTGCCTCGTTAAAGGTCCACAATCATGACACATTATTAATACACAGTATATAAAACAAATACATAAACATTACAGTATTAAAAATAAAAAACAAAAATACCATCCCAGTTATTAATAAAGTGACTTTTTGTAAAACGCTTGGGGAAAACCCCCTACTGCTCAGTCGTTTGACGTAGCATCCATTTCCTTTCTTCCTATAGCTAAAAGTGCTCACGGAACTCCTCTTAGCGACTGGACTATATTCATCATCACAGGTAATGAGTATTGAGTAACACTAACACGCTTTGAAGTAGGCATCTTTGATCTGCCCCCTCCCTCAGGCTGAAAAGGTTCAATGCCATCTTTCATATTACGGCCGTTCTCACATAAGTGTGCGGATGATTTGACAGAAATAACAGACAATACTTGTAATTAAACTTGAATGATAGTTGCTAATAATAACACCAAAACTTCATACTTTATTTTGAATTACTTTTTGTCCATAAACAATAACGCTCAATAAAATAACTTGCTCATGTAAAATGACGTCATCAGATATGACGTTCCCTGACGACGTAAATTTTACGTTCATCGAGAATTCTACCATGACTTTGGAAAATACTCGATTCTGATTGGCTACACACCTTAAATTGGAGGTGTTAAATTTACGATAACCACCTCTGATTTAATTATGCCGCTTTACTCGCGTAGGAATATGAATAGGTGTTTATCAATAAAGAATGCAAAATGAAAGCTACGTTTGACATATTTTCGATCCATAAAGAGAAATAAATCTTGTATGGTTCCATGACGACATGGAATACAGCGACGGGGAACGGACAGCGGAACAAGCGAAGAACAGGAAGAAAGTTAATAGTACACAGACTGTATTTTTACAAGACTAAACAGTAACTAAATTTAGCGTGTACAGAACAGTAGCAGACGATCGAATTATAGCAGATAAACACCAGCTGACCGTGACAGAAAATAGTTTGTAACTTTATTTATTTATTCTTGTTCATGAATTTTCCTTTATAACCATTGATTAAATGTGTCCAAAGTTCTACAGTCGTATATTTTAATTTAATTGTCAACATCGCATTAGCGTTTAAAGTCAGACCCAAACCCAACAAAAATGGCCGTGTCTCGCCATATTCACTACTTTTTGTTCCACGGATTAAAAATAGTTCTAACATTGAACACGTTTTTAGCCATGGTAGAATGGAGATAAACATCATCTGACGTCGGATTGAAGGTAGTTTATCGTGCATTTAACACCGCTAAAGGTAACATTTAAAACCTCACGCTAACGCGTTCGGTTTGAAATGTCATTCAGCGAGGTTAATGGGACAGACCCTAGTTTTAACCTGTGAAAATTAACACTTAATTTGGTTAATCTACAAACCTGTAACACATTTGGATAAAGTTACATTTGAGTGAAACATGAGTCTGTGACTTTGAACTGGTAAAAATTTCCTCTAAAAATAGACTAAAACTCGACTCCATAACTGTTCCTTCTCAGACGCACGTGCGGTTTTAAAACGTTTTGTGATAATGAAAACACCAGGATGACCAAAAACACTGCGAATGTACGGAAATTTATAATCTAAACCATAAAATCTAAGCAAAGTATGATTTCAGTTATTAAAAATGGCTATAATAGTGAAAAATATGATTTAGTGTTTAAAACCTAGGGTATGTCCCTTTAAATGCACGATACACCACCTCCAATCTGACGTCAGATGAAGTTTTTCTCCTAATTGAACAAACTCCCGTTGCTACGTCTGGACCAAATGTGATGACGTTGTGTTGTCATGAATGTAACGGAAATTTACTGCAACTGAAACAGCAGACATATCTGTTACTACATGAACACAGTGATGAATCTTATAACTTACACTACCGCGTGCTAACTTAATTTCTAAAAACAAGTTAATTTTCTTATAACTTCATTTCCTTTTTAAAATTCAAAACACAGTTACATTACATTTTTATTACACATTATAAGTTGACATGTTGTCTCTCTATTTTATTATTGTTATTTATATATTTATAATATATAATTAATGTCATTCTCTCGTAATTCCGTATGGAGTGACTTGTGCACTTTTATTCCTGTATTTTTGTATTTTAATGTTTTTAAACCTGTGTACACATGGTGAGACAATATATACATACATACATACAGACAGACAGACAGACAGACAGACAGACAGACACAGACAGACAGACAGACATACAGACAGACAGACAGATATACAGACAGACAGACAGACAGACAGACAGACAGACATACAGACAGACAGACAGACAGACAGACATACAGACAGACAGACATACAGACAGACAGACAGACAGACAGACAGACAGACAGACAGACAGACATACAGACAGACAGACATACATACAGACATACAGACAGACATACATACATACATACAGACAGACATACATACAGACATACATACATACAGACATACAGACAGACATACATACATACAGACATACAGACATACATACATACATACAGACAGACATACATACATACAGACAGACATACAGACATACAGACATACAGACATACATACATACAGACATACATACATACAGACAGACATACATACAGGAAGGACAGACATACTATGTATGTAATACAACCTCGACATACATACATACAGATATTCATACATCAATACATACAGAGGTCATTGTTTTCATGCAGTACATCGACAGACATACATACATACAGACATACATGGACATACTCAGACAGACAATTTGCATACAGGTTCGACAGCAACGGCCATGGGACATACAGAAAGGATGCGTTAATACCCCTGCGCCAGTGCGTTAATATATATGTAGATAATAGTCCACCTCGACATACATACAATATATAGATATTCATACATCAATACATACAGACATACATACAGACATACATACATACAGACATACAAACATACAGACAGACAGACATACAGACATACATACATACATGTAAGGGATCTTTTTCATGATGCAATTATTTCACGAGAAATTGATCATTTTAATAATCGGAAAAATTAATTGGATTAACAGAGACTGATTTTAAATATAATAAAGACAAATATATTAATATTTTCCTTAGTTTGTTCCTCAGTATATGTTATGCCAGGAACAAACTACCAACTGTCAGCACTTTCTGCTGTCAAGACGTCTACGAGTGTCCAGTTGCTAGTCTGAGCGCTCTTACGACGGCCGTCGTATTCCATTCAAAAAGTGAATCGGGCCAGACATTTTTTGCTAGTCTGAGCGCGCACTACAATTCAACACGACACCTAGTTATTAATCTGAGCCGTCGTAACATTGTCCAGACTAACAACGGGACAGACGTAGAAGTCGTAAGAGCGTCCAGACTAACAACTGGACAGTCGTAGAAGTCATAACAGCGTCCAGACTAACAACTGGACAGTCGTAGAAGTCGTAACAGCGTCCAGACTAACAACTAGACAGTGGTAGAAGTCATAACAGCGTCCAGACTAACAACTGGACAGTCGTAGAAGTCGTAACAGCGTCCAGACTAACAACTGGACAGTCGTAGAAGTCGTAACAGCATCCAGACTAACAACTGGACAGTCGTAGAAGTCGTAACAGCGTCCAGACTAACAACTGGACAGTCGTAGAAGTCATAACAGCGTCCAGACTAACAACTGGACAGTCGTAGATGTCGTAACATCGCCCAGACTAACAACTGGACAGTCGTAGAAGTCGTAAGAGCGCTCACACTAGCAACTGGACAGTCGTAGAAGTCGTAACAGCGTCAAGACTAACAACCGGACAGTCGTAGAAGTCGTGAGAGCGTTCAGATCAACAACCGGACAGTCGTAGAAGTCGTAACAGCGTCCAGACTAACAACTGGACAGTCGTAGAAGTCGTAACAGCGTCCAGACTAACAACTGGACAGTCGTAGATGTCGTAACAGAGTAGTCCACACTAACAACTGGACAGTCGTAGATGTCGTAACAGCGTCCAGTCTAACAACTGGCCAGTTGTACAAGAGGTAACAGTGCCCAGACTAGCAACTGGACAGTCGTAGACGTCGTAACAGCGTCCAGACTAGCAACTGGACAGTCGTAGAAGTCGTAACATCGTCCAGACTAGCAAATGGACAGTCGTAGAAGTCGTAACATCGCCCAGACTAACAACTGGACAGTCGTAGAAGTCGTAACAGCGTCCAGACTAACAACTGGACAGTCGTAGATGTCGTAACAGAGTAGTCCACACTAACAACTGGACAGTCGTAGATGTCGTAACAGCGTCCAGTCTAACAACTGGCCAGTTGTACAAGAGGTAACAGTGCCCAGACTAGCAACTGGACAGTCGTAGACGTCGTAACAGCGTCCAGACTAGCAACTGGACAGTCGTAGAAGTCGTAACATCGTCCAGACTAGCAAATGGACAGTCGTAGAAGTCGTAACATCGCCCAAACTAACAACTGGACAGTCGTAGAAGTCATAACATCGCCCAGATTAACAACTGGACAGTCGTAGAAGTCGTAAGAGCGCCCAGACTAGCAACTGGACAGTCGTAGACGTCGTAACAACGTCCAGACTAGCAACTGGACAGTCGTAGAAGTCGTAACATCGCCCAGATTAACAACTGTAAAGTCGTAGAATTCGTGACATCGCCCAGAGTTACAGCTGGACAGTCGTAGAAGTCATAACAGCAGAAAATTGGCCAACTCTCTCGTAAGTCGGAAGTTGGCGAAAGTATAACGCAACCGTCGAGATGGCCCACTTTATCGTAACAGTCTTATGCTAGATCCAGACAGCCAGCGACGGTTGCATTGTAATTTCCTCAACTCCCGACTTACTACGACAGGCTGGTAGGTACTGGCTTCGGATCCCAGTCGAGGCATGGGTTTTTTAATCCAGATACCGAGTCCAAACCCTGAGTGAGTGCTCCGCAAGGCTCAATGGGTAGGTGTAAACCACTTGCACCGACCAGTGATCCATAACTGGTTCAACAAAGGCCATGGTTTGTGCTATCCTGCCTGTGGGAAGCGCAAATAAAAGATCCCTTGCTACCTGTCGTAAAAGAGTAGCCTATGTGGCGACAGCGGGTTTCCTCTCAAAATATGTGTGGTCCTTAACCATATGTCTGACGCCATATAACCGTAAATAAAATGTGTTGAGTGCGTCGTCAAATAAAACATTTCTTCTTTCTTTCTTTCTTATTACGACAGATGCGCTAAGATTAACAGCTAATGGGTTATACGACGAGAATCGAGTTGTAAGAGCGCTCAGACTAGCAACTGGACAGTGGTAGAAGTCGTGACTTACGACAGATGCGCTAAGATTAACAGCTAATGGGTTATACGACGAGAATCGAGTTGTAAGAGCGCTCAGACTAGCAACTGGACAGTAGTAGAAGTCGTGACTTACGACAGATGCGCTAAGATTAACAGCTAATGGGTTATACGACGAGAATCGAGTTGTAAGAGCGCTCAGACTAGCAACTGGACAGTGGTAGAAGTCGTGACTTACGACAAATGCGCTAAGATTAACAGCTAATGGGTTATACGACGAGAATCGAGTTGTAAGAGCGCTCAGACTAGCAACTGGACAGTGGTAGAAGTCGTGACTTACGACAAATGCGCTAAGATTAACAGCTAATGGGTTATACGACGAGAATCGAGTTGTAAGAGAAAGAAAAAAAAGAGAAAGAAATGTTTTATTAAACGACGCACTCAACACATTTTAAATTACGATTATATGGTGCGTCAGACATATGGTTAAGGACCACACAGATATTGAGAGAGGAAACCCGCTGTCGCCATTTCATGGGCTACTCTTTCCGATTAGCAGCGAGGGATCTTTTATATGCACATACCACGGCCTTTGATATACCAGTCGTGGTGCACTGGCTGTGACAGGAAATAGCCCAATGGGCCCACCGACGGGGATCGATACCAGACCGACCGTGCATCGAGCGAGCGCTGTACCACTGAGCTACGTCCTACGCCCGAGCGCTCAGACTAGCAGTTGGTAGTCTGAGACAGGCCCGTAGCCAATGGGGGGTCGGGGGGTCGGGGGACGGGGTCGGGGGGGGGGGGGGGGACGATCGACCCCCCTACTGGTGACGTTTTTTTCAATATGCCCCCGGACTTCTTCTTTTTAAATTAATTATTTTCGGTGGAGCATAACGCAAACCACCTCTAAACGTCAGTCGCCATAGTCTAGACCCCACTCATCCTGCTAAAAGTCCAGCACACGCACTTGCGGTCTGTGTGTCCCGTCTGTCCGTCTTTCTCTCTCGGTATGTGTGTGTGGAGGGGGGGGGGGGGGGGGGGGGGGAGAGGGTGTGTGTGTGTGTGTGTGTGTGTGTGTGCGTGTGTGTGCGTGCGTGTTAGTTTGTTCGTGCATATGTGCTTGCGCGTGTATGTAGTAAATAAACTAAAATCTCGTTGTTTTTTTTACCTCACCGTAAATATTCCAGTGCAGTATGAACCAATATTTAACACAGACATTATAATCTACCGGTACATTAATACAAACCCTTGGTCTGGGATCGATACCCGTCGGCTGACTGATTGAAGTATTTTTTATTTTTTTATTAACAAAAAGAAAAAAGGGAACAATAGGCACGAGTTATACAACTTACTAGGCCTTCCCCATAATGCATACATGGCACGACAGTAATATATTTAAAGAATTTAAATATGACAGAAATAAATATTATTGAAAGAGAGAAAGAAAGAAAAGATGAAAGAATCGCAGAAAAAGACGCAATAAGGTTCTGTATGTGTTCGATAATTAGACTGCAGGTTTGCTACAAAAACACAAAACACAAACCACAAAGAAGACATCGCAATGATTACGTAATGACTAAAAAATAAATAAAAAGAATAAAAAATAAAACGAAAAATAAAAATAAAACGTAATTTCTGTTCATATTTTATAGAACAACAGCAACAAAAAAAAGAACATGCGTGTACAGGTAATATTAGAAATCGCATCTGTCTAAATTGTAGAGCATAACTTCCTGCGACGTCTTGAGAGGACACCCATTTCAAACATTCTTTATGATTTTTTTGTTCTTTTGATGAATTGTCTGCCCGAGGCGCAGAAAGTTTCATTTTGAGAGCAGCTTCCTCCCAAGTGTAGCAGATTCCATACAAAACCCACACGCGTAACGACTGGGAGAGAGATCTGTAAACATTGGCAGAGAGAAAGTAAGTCAATCTAGTCACGTTTTAGTACTTCGTTTAGTACTCGCGGTGTGTACACGGACTAACCAATACAGGGAATGTGGGAAGAATCGGGAGAGAATACTAAAACTTAGACATTGTGAACATATTTTACGTTAGAATTCCCCCCCCCCCCCCTCCCTCTCTCTCTCTTTGCTCTCTCTCTCTCTCTCTCTCTCTCTCTCTCTCTCTCTCTCTCTCTCTCTCTCTCTCTCTCTCTCTCTCTCTCTCTCTCTCTCTCTCTCTCTGAATCATTCTGTTTCTGACACTTTCCCGTTTTCTATCTCTTCCCCCCCTCTCTCTCTCTCTCTCTCTCTCTCTCTCTCTCTCTCTCTCTCTCTCTCTCTCTCTCTCTCTCTCTCTCTCTCTCTCTCTCTCTCTCTCTCTCTCTCTCTCTCTCTCTCTCTCTCTTATTTTATTATTATTATTATTTTTTAAATTTATTTAATAATTTTTTAGTACAGAATAAAAAATAAAATAATATCAATGCAAAATAATTATATTAATTAAATTATATAAGTGCGAAAATTTACCAATTTACAGAACTGAGAATACTCAGAATAGTTCAGTGGGTAGAGCGCTCGCCTGAGGTACAAGGGTCGTAGAATCAAATCACGCAAGAGAACCCATTTTGTCATCCCACTTCCAACCAGTGTCCCACGACTGGTATAACAAAGGTCGTGGTATGTGTTGTCATGTAAAAAGTCCCATGCTACTAATGGAAACATGTAGTGAGTATCCTCTAAATTACCAAATCTTTGCCATTCAATAGTTAATAATTAATTAATCAATCAATCAATGTGCGCTAGTGGTGTCATTGAACAAAGCCTTTAACTCATATTACCTCATGTGCCATGTATATGGTCTGAGAGAATAAAGAATTGAATTGAAAAAAGAAATACATTTTACTGTCATTTTCAAGGAAAATGCGCAAATATGGCGCCAGTTATCTAACTAAAATAATACAATTTAAAACTATTTTGTTCCATGATGTCGGTGATTATTGTGTTCAACATCCGGGGACGTTTGTGTTCTAGATTCGTGGAGTTCTGTATTTTAATTTTTAAAGGGACATTCCTGAGTTTGCTGCAGTTTTTAAGATGTATCGAACAGGGACTTTTTAACGATTGCAATCACATATCATAGTTAAATATAGTTTTTTTCGTACGTACGAAATTATCTGAAGACAAAATCCAGTTTGGGCTTCTTACAAATATTAAGACACATTGAATATACAGACACTGATATTCTAAACAAGAAAATATATTTAATATGCAAGTTTAATCGTAGACATATTTTATTAGTCGGAAACATCTTACAATGCAGCAAACTCGGGAATGTCTCTTTAACAAAATAAGAACATAAATTGCACATAGTCTACTGATTCCTGCCATTTGCCCGTATTCAAGCACTTACTTAACGTCACCATAATTGGTCAAAGGTCGGGGTATGTGCTTTCCTATCTGTGGGATAGTGCATATACAAGTATCTTTGCTGCAGTAGAGAAAAAATGTAGTGCATTTCCTCTGATGACTACGTGTCAGAATGACCAAATGTTGACATCCAATAGCCGATGATTAATTAATCAATGTGCTCTAGTGGTGTCAAACAAAACAAACATTAACTTTACTTAACGTTTGTCTAGTTGTTTTTTTATTAAGATAATGAGAATGATAGGCAGAAGGTGATAGATGAGAAAGATGAATGACGACATCACAAAATTAAAGGATTGCATAATTAATAAACCTATTCGGGAACAATTTATTGAACAAAGAATATCTAACGTGTATATATTTATACGCCTAACATAAACTACCACAAAAGTATCCGACATGCCTGTTAAAACCTGCTATGGATTCCACATCCCCCCCCCCCCCCCCCCCCCCCCCCCCCCCCCCCCACCCCCAATTGTTACGGACATGGAATCGAAATTTGTCACCATAATTGTTACGGACATGGATTCTAAATTTGTTACCACAATTGTTACGGACATGAATTCTAAATTACCGGCCTCAGTGGCGTCGTGGTTAGGCCATCGGTCTACAGGCTGGTAGATACTGGGTTCGGATCCCAGTCGAGGCATGGGGTTTTTAACCCAGATACCGACTCCAAACCCTGAGTGAGTGCGCCGCAAGGCTCAATGGGTAGGTGTAAACCACTTGCACCGACCAGTGATCCATAACTGGTTCAACAAAGGCCATGGTTTGTGCTATCCTGCCTGTGGGAAGCGCAAATAAAAGATCCCTTGCTGCTAATCGGAAAGAGTAGCCCATGTAGTGGCGACAGCGGGTTTCCTCTCAAAATCTGTGTAGTCCTTAAACATATGTCTGATGCCATATAAGCGTAAATAAAAATGTGTTGAGTGCGTCGTTAAATAAAACATTTCTTTCTTTCTTTGAATTCTAAATTTGTCACCACAATTGTTACGGACATGGATTCTAAATTTGTTACCACAATTGTTACGGACATGAATTCGAAATTTGTCATAATACTTGTTACGGACATGAATTCGAAATTTGTCATAATAGTTGTTACGGACATGAATTCGAAATTTGTCATAATAGTTGTTACGGACATTATTTTGTTGTCATGACAGCAAATTGATTGCTGACATTTGGATCGAAAGTTGTGGCCGCTGGCCGCATTAAACAGGTGGTTGTCATTTGAAGTTAAAATATGTAGTGAAATGCGTGGGAGGTCATATCAATAGCTGTAATATACGGTTGGTCGCCTTACGCGTGGCGACGAAGGTAGATTCGACTGTATGTATAAAATGGGGTGGGGGGGGGGGGGGGGGGAATCAACAAAGAAATCAACAAAACACATATGGTGCAATGCTCAAGCGTTTTCACGCCTTTCAGAACATAATGAGGGCGAATAATTGCTGTAGGAAATGTAACTGATATATCGTTTGTGTTTATTAGAACTTTACGAAACTGACATTGATCCATTACAAACATTGCGGGGAGCTTTGTCAAACAGCAAGGTGTTACGACATTGACACAAACTGGGTGGGGATGGCTTTGCCACGCGACCATACATCGATCATAGCAACATTTCCAGACAACGCCCTGTCCACCGTCTCGAGTCACGTGATTTAAAAATAAACAAATCTGCATAACACATATTTCATAACGAACACTATAGATACTACGTGAGCGACGTAGCCCAGTGGTAAAGCGTTCGCCTGATGCGCGGTCGGTCTAGGTTCGATTCCCGTCCACCAATTAGTTCATTCGTCAATTTCCTCGTCGGTAGGCCCATTGGGCTATTTCTCATTCTAGCCAGTGTGCCACGACTGATATGTCAAAGGCCGTGGTATATGCTATCCTGTCTGTGGGATGGTGCATATAAAAGATCCCATGCTACTAATGGAAACATAAAGCGGGTTTCCTCTTTAAGACTATAATATATATATATATATATATATATATATATATATATATATATATATATATATATATATATATATGTCCAATAGCCGATAATTAATTTAATACATCTATTTGCTCTAGTGTTGTTGTTAAACTTCATTGTATTATACACATGTACTTCAACGTCTGAGGCGATTGTTAACAGGGACGTACATTATTTAACAATGTGTATATTTACAATATTATGAATGTACCTAACTTGTTTGAGGAAAACACAGTAGTTAACGGTGGATGTACAATAAATCTGTCCAGACAGAAACGCCCTCTGGTAGCGTCCTTTTTGTCTCTGGAATTAATTAATTCTATTTCAAACCATTGTGGGTGTGGATCGTTTTTTTTGTGTGTGTGTGCATGTTTTTATCCATATATAACGTAACGTAGACCTATTTTCAGGTTAATAGGCAAAGTAAGCTGATCGATTTTGTTTGTTTGTTTTATATAAAACACCCCCACCCAAGTATACCGTAGCACTTTTGAATGTATCGGAATACCCGACAAAAGACACAAAAAATAAACCAAAAAAACAACAACCCAACAAAAAAACCCCAACGACAACAAAAAACAACAAACAAAAAAAAAATCCACCTATAACCCACTGAATATGAAATTATTTAGAATGTATGGGTCTGTAATTTTTATATTTCACATCCATTACTACTACTATATTATCTATATTATTACTACTTCTAACATTATTAATTAATTATTAATATATATATATATATATATATATATATATATATATATATATATATATATATATATATATATATGTGTGTGTGTGTGTGTGTGTGTGTGTGTGTGTGAGTGCGTGTGTGTGTTTTGCTTTGCTTTTTTTCTCATTTTTTAAAGGTACCATATTTTACTTAAATGCATATTTGTAATACTATTGTATCAATAACCATGCAATGTATTTTGCATGTTTCAGCCATTGGCTGATTTTAGCTTCGGCCGATTAAACTGACTGATTGATTGATTGACTGATTAATATATGGATATTTGCCACCTTCAGTGAAAAAGTTAGGCTCATAGGTAAAATATTAATAAAATGGCACAAGATTCAAAACTGTAAATTACAACACGAGACGCCAGACAGGGGTTCAATAAATGCAATGATAGTCAAATTGTTTTTAATCTCTAGATAGTTGAATAATATGCGACCTATGGGTCTAAAATTGTTCATGAAGGTGGCAATTGTTCATGTTTTAATGGGTTTTAAATATCAAAGTTTTCAGTCCCTATACTCGTTTTTTATTATACAATTCCATATTCAGTTGAGATATCGGGTTTTTTTTTTCGGACGACCAGATATACATGACAATGGTATTACCAAGCACATTTATTTATCAATCATCGGCTATTGGATGTTTAACATTTGGGAATTTTGACATAGTCTTAGAGAGGAAACACGCTACATTTGTTTCCATTAGTAGCAAGGGATCTTTTATATGCACCATCATAGAGACAGGATCGATCCCAAACCTCTCGGGCATGAACAGTTAGTTTGTTTTGTTTAACGACACCACTGGAGCACATTGATTAATTAATAGCACATACCATTGTATTATCAAACCAGATCTCCGAGACGTCAATGGTAACACGTGGCCAAACGTCCACCTTGGTAAACATTTTAATCAACATAGATATAAATACCAGAAACCTCCACCATTAAAATAAATGAGAAAAATAAGGGATTGCATTGCTAGATTTAGATATAAAGGAAAGTGTTTTTGACCACTCTAGTTCTTCCAATGCCGTTGTGTTGTCTTGTTTTGTTCTGTACATATATTTCAATCCACATTCGAGTCTATAGGACGCAGCACATGTTTGAAGCAATTAACCCAGTGGTAAAGCGCTCGCTTGGTGCTCGGTCGGCGTGGAATCGATTCCCGTTGGTGGGCCCATTCGGCTATATGTTTTGTCCCAGACAGTGCACCAAGACTGGTATATTATATTCCGTAGTATATGCGATCCTGTCTGTGGGATGGTGCATAGAAAATATCCCTTGTTACTAATGGAAAACAAACGGTAGCGGGTTTATTCTCTAAGACTATATATCAAAATTACCAAACGTTTGATTTCCAATAGCCGCTGATTAATAAATCAATATTCTCTAGTGGGGTCGTTAAACAAAACAAACTTTATGTTTGAAACACAATATAAGATTGTTCACTAATTAATACACAAATAAATGTTTTTAAAATCTACTAGGCAGACGAAACAACACTTTGTAACAGCAAACTTCACCAACGACAGACATGCTAGTACTTAATGCACTATTTCAGGGACACTTCTAACTCCATCATGGTGAAAAACAGTTAAAAGTGTGTTTTGTTTAACGCCACCACTAGAGAACATTGATTTATTGATCATCCGCTACTGAATGTCAAACAGTTTATTGACACACGCTTTTAGAGAGAACCCGCTGCAGTTTTCCATTAGTAGCAAGTGATATTTTATATGCACCATCCCACAGACAGGATAACACATACCACGGGCTTTGATATACCAGTCGTTGTGCACTGACTGGAACGAGAAATAGTCCAATGGGCCCACCGACGAGGATCGATCGCAAACCTCTCAGGCATGAGAAGTTAGTTTGTTTTGTGTAACGACACCACTGGAGCACATTGATTAATTAATCATCGGCTATTGGATGTCAGATATTTGTCAATTATGACACATACTAGTAGTCATCAGAGGAAACCCGCTACATTTGTTTTTGCAGCAACGAATCTTTTATATGCACTTTTACACATACAGACAAACACATACCACGGCCTTTGACCAGTTGTGGTGCACTTGCTGGAACAAAAAAAACAAAACAAAACAACAACATTGAGTAGAATGGATCAACTGAGGTTATTCAATCCATTCAATGCCAACTTAAATTATTCGATTGTATGGTTTTACCTATTGCTTTATACGGATGTGAAATTTGGGGTTTTGAAAGTCTGTCCTGCATAGAAAAATTGTATAGCAAATATTTAAAGTTATTATTGCCTGTTAGAAAATCCACCCCATTATATATGTTGTATGGAGAACTTGGATGCTTCCCGGTAGATATAACAGTAAAAATAAGAATGATAGGATTTTGGTTTAGGATGATTACTGGGAAGCAGTCCAAGCTATCATTATTAGTGTACAGAATGTTATTGAATGATTATAATACACATTTTTATGATCACAAATGGATAGCTTTTATAAAATCAATTTTAGATAATATTGGTTGCACATACATATGGTGGTCACATTGTGAGCGTATTAATAGTGCTTCATTGTTGAAAATGTTTATTTCAACAAAACTCATAGATCAATTTTTGCAAACATGGTACAGTCATATTGACACTTCATCGAAAGCATCTTGTTACAAAATATTTAAAAGCAGTATAGCATTCGAAAATTATTTAAATTTATTAGAAAAAAACATTGGTGCCCATTGTTACGTTTTAGAGTATCAAACCACAATCTTCCAATAGAGACAGGTAGATGGATACGTAAACCATTACATGATAGATTGTGTTTTTTATGCAACACTAACGACATCGGAGATGAATTCCATTATATTTTTACATGCCCATATTTCAACCAATTCAGACTTCAATATATACCGAAATATTATCGATCCAAACCAAACACATATAAATTTCACGAATTATTTAATTGTAAAAAAACTGGTGTCCTCCGAAAACTTGCAATATTTTGTAAACATATTATGAATACTTTCAAGCCCTCCGGCTCATAGCTTTATTGTATTATTATTGTGTATGCAAACCCAAACCAATTATTTATAATTATATTCCCATGTTCGTTTTATGTAGATATACTTATGTGAATAGTTTTACTCTGTCATCTTGTTAAAAAGTGTGAATTGTTGTATTATATATTGTTCCTCATATGCCGTGGATTACGGCCTGAGAGAAATAAATGTTCAGTTCAGTTCAGTTCAGTTCAGACGCAAACACCTCAGGCGATTAAGCTAAATTCCACTCCCGTGTATGGTTTAAATGAGTAGCCAATGTGGCAACAGGTGCTTTCCATTCTCTTTTATATGAAGCTGGACTCATAGCCCAGTCGTAAAACGCATGCGTGAGGCGCGGTCGATCTCCGATCGATCCGTATCGGTGGGCCCATTTGGCTATTCCTCTTTAGAGCCTGCGCTCCACAACTTGTGTAACAAAGGCTGTGGAAGATGCTATCCTGTCTGTGGACTGCTGCATATAAAAGATCCCTTGCTGTTAATCGAAAAAGAGTAGCCTATGGAGTGGCGACAACGGGTTTCTTCTCTAATTATCTCTGTGGTCCTTAATCAAATGTCCGATGCCATAAAATCCTGGTTGTGTTTCCTTCTTTCTTTATCGCACCAACGTGTTTAACATGTGCTGAGGTGTTGACAAATATTCCTGTTTGTTGCTGGGATTTATCGTTTTCTCCACATACAAAGTATAAAACCTTCAAATTCTTGCCCACTGGCCAGGGTTATTCAGCTTTCGCATGGTGCTAAAATCTGTCTGACACTAGGGCTAGATAAATCTGTCTGACCCTAGGGCTAGATAAATCTGTCTGACCCTAGGGCTAGATAAATCTGTCTGACACTAGGGCTAGATAAATCTGTCTGACACTAGGGCTAGATAAATCTGTCTGACCCTAGGGCTAGATAAATCTGTCTGACCCTAGGGCTAGATAAATCTGTCTGACCCGAGGGCTAGATAAATCTGTCTGACCCGAGGGCTAGATAAATCTGTCTGACCCTAGGGCTAGATAAATCTGTCTGACCCGAGGGCTAGATAAATCTGTCTAACCCAAGGGCTAGATAAATCTGTCTGACCCTAGGGCTAGATAAATCTGTCTGACACTAGGGCTAGATACATTTGTCCGACCCGAGGGCTAGACGATTTCTACATACGCATTTACATAAGTTGTTACATTTTTATGTCCTTGCATAATGTGGACTATATTTTTCCGCGTATGATTAAAGGAATTTGTAAGTGAAATGTTCCACAATAAACAACCGTAGCTTACAATATTAATGTTTTGTTCCTGCATGGGCAAAAAAAGAAAAGAAAAGAAAAAAAGAATCACTCACCGTTGTGAGATATAGATAAGACAATTCCAACCCTCGGAACAAAATGTTTTTGTAAGGATCTCGGTAAACCTCGGCCCTCACAAAACACATTGTATCCTTCGGATTGGAATTGCCTTATCTATACATCACAACGGTGATAGATTTTATTACTATTCTAAAACATCTATTTTATGTTCTTTTTTACTGCACCCGATAAAAGTACGACAATAAGGCAAAAAGGTGTATCATAAAATGTATTTAACTGTTTTCATTTTATAATCAAGGGCGGGGTCTAGCTAAGTTAGTAGAGTGTTGCCTGAGGTGCTTCCGTCATAGCATCAAACCACCTCACTGAACTCATTTTGTGACCCCCCCCCCCCCCACCCGTTCCATCCATTATCCAACAAATGGTACATCAAAGGCCGTGGCATGTGCTATCATGACTGCGGAAAAGTACATATTAAAGATCCATTGCTCCTTAATGGATGGCGACAGCGGGTTTCCTCTCTCGATATCTGTGTGGTTCTTAACCATATATCTGACGCCATACAACTGTAAATAAAATGTGTTGAGTGCGTCGTTAAATAAAACATTTCTTTCTTTTTTTCCTGAATGGAAAAATGTAGCGGGTTTTACCTAAGACTACGAAGAAAAAAATATCACGTTTGGCATCCAAAACCGATGAAGAATAAATTAATGTGCTCTAGTGGTGTCATTAAACAAAACAAACTTTAAGTTTTTATTTCATAATCAAGATACTGAATGTGGCATATATCTGTATCTGTAAACACCTCAATGTAACACCGTTTGGTGTTCTGAGTGAATAAAGTTCTGTGCTGTATAGTAATGAGTGTGAAATATAAAAGCTACAGTCCCCGTATTTTCAAAGTAATTTCATATTCAGTAGGATTATCATTTTCTAGGTCCCAGTGTCCTAAGTGTACTAAGTCAGTGTTGTTATTGTCTTATTATTCGTTTTTACCCGCAGTCTGATGGATGTTGCGAGATTACCCAGTCACATTATCAACACGAAGACGTCAGAAGGCAGCATGCATTATGACGTCAGATATTAAACATTCCTTGCACCATACCCATGTTTTCCGCGTTGACTAATCGCAGGTTTTTAATCAAGTTGCGTGTGAACGTTTTAACATGACATTGTGGGTTTTTTTTTTTTTTCTTTCAATTTGATGTATTCCACAATTAGTTTGATGTATGGCAGATGAGTCATATGAATTCTAAACAGGTGATTAATCATATTTGACTGGCTGAACTGATTACAGATGATTGACTTGTGTTTTACGGCGGTATCATCAAGGGACGGGACGTAGCCCAGTGGTAGAGCGCTCGCCTGATGCGCGGTCGGTCTAGAATCGATCCCCGTCGGTGGGCCCATTTGGGTTATATCTTGTTCCAGGCAGTACATCATGACTGATATATGGTATGTGCTATCCTGTCTGTGTGATGGTGCATATAAAAATATGCATTGTTACTAACGGGGAAAATGTAGCTGGTGTTCTCTTTAAGACGAAATGTTTGACATCCAGTAGCGGATGATTATAATCACGCCTGGTGTATTAATGGCCGTGACATCTCGTCTGTGGGGTGTGCTATCCTGTATGTGGGATGTGCTATCCTGTCTGTGGGATGGTGCATATAAAAGATCCCTTGCTACTAATGGAAAATTGTAGCGGGTTTCCTCTCTATGACGGTGTCATAATGACCATATGTTAGACATCCAATAGCCGATGATTAATAAATCAATGTGCTCTAGTGGTGTCGTCAAACAAAACAAACTTTAGCTTGTAAGGCAATTAATGTTTAGTTTGCTTTAATGACATCATAGGCGTACGGGCTCCCATTTTCTCTAAGAATATGTCTAAACTTACACAGTTGTTTGACATCCAATAGCCGACGATTAATAAATCAATGTGCTCTAGTGGTGTCGTTAAACAAAAAAAAAATTTAGCTTGTAAGGAAATTAATGTTTAGTTTGCTTTAATGACATCATAGGCGTACGGGCTCCCATTTTCTCTAAGAATATGTCTAAACTTACACAGTTGTTTGACATCCAATAGCCGACGATTAATAAATCAATGTACTCTAGTGGTGTCGTTAAACAAAACAAACTTTAGCTTGTAAGGCAGTTAATGTTTAGTTTGCTTTAATGACATCATAGGCGTACGGGCTCCCATTTTCTCTAAGAATATGTCTAAACTTACACAATTGTTTGACATCCAATAGCCGACGATTAATAAATCAATGTGCTCTAGTGGTGTCGTTAAACAAAACAAACTTTAGCTTGTAAGGCAATTAATGTTTAGTTTGCTTTAATGACATCATAGGCGTACGGGCTCCCATTTTCTCTAAGAATATGTCTAAACTTACACAGTTGTTTGACATCCAATAGCCGACGATTAATAAATCAATGTGCTCTAGTGGTGTCGTTAAACAAAACAAACTTTAGCTTGTAAGGCAATTAATGTTTAGTTTGCTTTAATGACATCATAGGCGTACGGGCTCCAATTTTCTCTAAGAATATGTCTAAACTTACACAGTTGTTTGACATCCAATAGCCGACGATTAATAAATCAATGTGCTCTAGTGGTGTCGTTAAACAAAACAAACTTTAACTTTGTCCCCGGATAAATATTGAAGGCATCATTCTACCATATGGTGTCGTTACTTGTTGTAGTAGCTTAGTTTAGTCCAGTTTAGGAAATAGTTCCTCATAAACGTAATTTTAAAACCTGATACTCAAATGGGGGCGGGACGTAGCCCAGTAGTAAAGCGTTCGCTTGAAGCGCGGTCGGTCTAGGATCGATCCCCGTCGGTGGGCCCATTGTCTATGTCTCGCTCCAGCGAACGTAGTATACACTAACATTACTAAACATGAAACACGTTATTTAAGCGAAAAACAAATAAGAATGAAAAGAAGGGGGAAAAGAAAGAAAAGAAAAAGAAACAAAAAAACCGAAAAGAAATGAAAGAAAAAAAAGAGACCCCCCCCCAAAAAAAAAGGTTTCAAATACCATACAGTATTATAAGAAGGCACAGTACCTTTAAAATTGAGTTAAGACAATAAATATTTATAAAGATATTCAGGACACACATATCGCTGTAATTCGTGAATAATAAGTCGGTTTATTGCCCACATATTACAAAGACTGCTGTTTTATGCTAATATTATTACACGTAACTGAAATCCGGAAATAGTTTATGAATGGATGAATGAAACCACGACAGAGTAATCCAGTGTAGGTAAAAAGAACAGAAAAAAGAAAGAAAGGAAAAACCAAACATAATAAAAATACAATAAAAAGGATTAAAAAAGGAAAGTTAATCTTGAATTGATCTAGGGTGGGACAAGGGAAGCATTTGAATTATTATTTTGTAGGTTATAAATAATAATAATAATAATAATAATAATAATAATAACGATAATAATAATAATAATAATAATAATAACGATAATAATAAAAATCATGATGATGATAATAATTAATTGTGAGTTAAAATTTCCATTTTTCTTCTATCTGGTTTATTTGGCCAGAATAATTAAAGGGACATTCCTGAGTTTGCTACAGTTTTTAAGATATTATCGACTAACAGAGACTTTTTAACGATTGTAATTACAAATATATTTTTCTGCATAAAATATTAGTGGCTGTATGTTAAGCGTGATTCTGATCGTTCCAATATTTATACTAGGTTAAATTTCATTTTATTTGCTAAAATATATTTGTTCGTACGTACGAAATTATTTGACGACAAAATCCAGTTTGGGCTTCTTACAAATATTAAGATGACCAGAAACACATTAAATATACAGACACTGATATTCTAAACAAGAAAATATATTTAATATGTAAGCTTAATCGTAGAACTATTTTATTAGTCGAAAACATCTTACAATGCAGCAAACTCAGGAATGTCCCTTTAAAAGTCTTTCATTATTATTATTATTATTATTATTGTTATTATTATTATTGTTGTTATTATTATTATTATTATTATTATTATTATTGTTATTGTTAATGTTATTATTATTATTAGTAGTAGTATTAGTAGTAGTAGTAATAGTAGTAGTAGTAGTAGTAGTAGTAGTAGTAGTAGTAGTAGTAGTAGTAGTATAGTGTGTGTATATTAATGAATGTGTGTAGTATGTGCTGTGTGTATGTATATATAATATATGTATATATGTGTATAGTATGTGTTGTATGTATGTGTGTATGTATGTGTGTATGTATTTGTGTGAAGTATTTGTTTTGTGTATTTGTGCATGTATGTGCGTATAATATACGTTGTGAGCATATGAGTATATTATGTGTTGTGAGCAGGTGTGTATGTATTTTGTGTTGCATCTGTTGTGTGTATGTGTCTTGATGTGTTGTGTGTATGTGTTGTTTTTGTATATAATGTGTTGTGTGTATGCATTTGTGTGTAGTGTCTGTTGTGTGTATGTATGTGTGCATGTATGTGTGTATGTATTTGCGTGTAGTATTTGTTGTGTGTATGTGTGTATGTATGTGTGTATAATATATGTTGTGTGTATGCATATTATAAGTATTATTATATTAAAATTGTGTCTTCTTTCGTTTTCAATAATATATTTTTAGTAAAAACAAGATATTTGTGTGTATTGGAAGAAAGGAACGAAATGTTTTATTTTACAACCCACTTAGCACATTTTATTTACAGTTATATGGTGTCGGACATATGGTTATGGACCACACAATATTGAGAGAGGATACCCGCTGTCGCCACTTTAGGCTGCTCTTTTTGATTAGCAGTAAGGGGTCTTTTATAGGCATCACCCCATAGACAGGATAGCACATACCACGGCCTTTGATGTGCCAGTCGTGGTGCACTGGCAGGAGCGAGAAATAGCCCATTGGGCCCACTGACGGGGATCGATCCCAAACCGACCGCGCATCAAGCGAGCGCTTAACCACTGGGCTACGTCTCCCCCCCCCCCCCGTGTGTATTGCGTCTGTGTACGTTCTATTTAAAGCTGGCATCAGCGATGTAAACACTGAGACATTCCTCAACAATGTTTTGCTGTCATTCATCAGCAACATACAATGAAAAAACGTGACGTTTTGCCCTGCAGGCTAGACTTTTGAGGAAAGCGCTCAACAATTGCGCATCTTGTGCTTTTCTGCTTTAGGTTTAGTAACTTGACAGCGCACTGCATATACAACATTGACTACGGTAATAACACAAGACACGGATCTAGGGGAGGGTGCTGGGGGGGGGGGGGGGGTACAGACCCGTTCTGAGTGTCAGAAACATCTACTGTTTTGGGTAGAAGACCACAGTTATTTGTTAATCTTCAGCTGAGATTTATGCGTGCCAGCTCGTGGCATCGTAAATGACCACCTATGGTTTAAAAAGAAAAAAAAAAGAAAGAAAGAAAAAAACAACAAAGATCATGGTATTTTCAGTCTAAAGGAATTTACAAAAGGGCCATAATTATGAAGAAGACTCATTTTAAATATTTAGAGTTAAATTGTTATGTTACATTCCAGAAACCCGATACATTTTTCCATTAGTAGCAAGGGATCTTTTATATGCACCACGGCCTTTGATATACCAGTCGTGATACACTGGCTAAAACGAGAAATAGCCTAATATGCCCACCGACGGGGATCGACGGCGCATGAAGCCAGCTCTTTACCACTGGGCTACGCCACGCAACAATGTTGTATATTATAGTACAACTAATGGTGCATTACCGTGTACACGTATTACCGTAATTATTATAATTTCGTTACTTTTCTTACAACTTCATGTTTTTTTTTAATAAATATATGAATGAATGAATGAATGAATGAATGTTTAACGACACCCCAGCACGAAAAATACATCGGCTATTGGGTGTCAAACTATGGTAATGCAAATAAATAAAGTGATGATCAACATCAATATAAAAATTCAAGGTTTAAACAAAAACAGTGTAAAGAACTGTGCCAAAAATACAAATACAAATATCACAGAATTTTACGGACACCGAATTTACATCTAAACTTCAATTTGTGCTGTATTGGCCATTCTCAAAGAGAATGTTACACCCCTGCACCACGGTGAGGTTACAGCACGCGCAGGGGCAATAAATATATATATATATATATATATATATATATATATATATATATATATATATATATATATATATATATATATATGTGTGTGTGTGTGTGTGTGTGTGTGTGTGTGTGTGTGTGTATATATTTAAAAAAAAAAAAAAAAAAAAAAAAATATGTGTGTGTGTGTGTGTATATATATATATATATTATTTTTATTTTTTTTTATTTTTTATTTTTTTATTCAAAAGAGAATTACAGTCCATTTTTATTAGACATTAAAAGTTGACCTTGTGTTTGTTAGTAACTTTTTCTTTTAATAATCACGATATATTATGTTTGGTCCGGCAGGTTTTGATTCGGGCCGACAGAATGTGTAGCAGTTTTGCATGAATTTCAGCCAATTTCGATCCCAGGTCTATCACTGTTTGCGTGCACAAGTATCTGTGTATGTTCCTTTTGTTTTCGTTACATATTTGTCTGTCTGTCTGTCTCACTCAGTCACTCTGTCTGTCTGTGTGTCTGTCTCTGTCGCCGTCTCTCTCTCTCTCTCTCTCTCTCTCTCTCTCTCTCTCTCTCCCCAACATCTGTTTCTAGCTCTTTCCTTTTTAACTGTTTTTCTCTCTATGTTTCTCTCTATCTCTTAGTACCTGCCTGTATTTCTCTGCGTCTGCCTATTTCCGTGTTTGCCTACCAGCCTAATGCATATCTTTCATTATATGCGTGCATGTGTGTGTGTGTCTGTGTGTTTATGTGCGCGCGTTTGTGCGTGTGTCTGTCTGTCTGTTCTTGTATGTAATTTCTTTGAAACTGCAATAAAACAAAAAGGTATATCAAAGGTCGTGATATGTGCTATTCTGTCTGGTGTCGTTAAACAAAACAAAACAAAACAAAACTTTAACTTCTCCTTTTCATTGCATGCCACAAATAACCGAGGTTTCTTACCTAAGAGCCGGTAATGAGAAACTATTTTGGTGTTGTCTAGCAGACCCGTTAACATATGGCAATAAAAGTGACCTAAAGCTGTGTTATTGTCGTTTGGTCGATGTCGGGTACACATAACACAAACCCCCCGTGTGTCTCCGCCTATAGGTCTAGCGACATTACCCATCCAAACCGTGTGTTATTACCACGGTTTATAATCTTTTAATATTCTCTTTGTAATTTCAGGTCGGCGTTACGATGCAGCCCCCAACATGTTTTATACTTATGTTACTACTTCTCAGAGGTGAGGAATTTCCATTCTTTACACTTCACTTCACGAAAACAAAAACACATCACAAAAAAATACCCCCCCCCCCCAAAGGCCACATGTCCTGCTTATAAATATTCAAAAGATGATATATTTTTACAGATCATGATAAACAGATCACACTGTGTCAGTTTATTTAGTACCAGTTAAAAAAACCCACATTTTTGTCGTAAGCGGTGAAGATTCAAGATGGCGTTTATAGTGAGTTCCTTAGCGGCCGTTTCACTTATTTCGTTGCCAACTGGAGATCAAATTTACAAAGACCGTGAGTTAAAAAAACATAATATATATATATATATATATATATATATATATATATATATATATATATATATATATATATATATATATATATATATTTATCTATACACATGATTTTGTTTAGTAATTCCAGTTTGTAAGAAGGGAAATTATTTGGAAATAACAAATATATTTTGTATTTAATTACAGTTTGTATTAAAAATATTTTTAAAAATACAGAAAAAAAGAGAAAAAGGAGAAAAAGATAACATTGGTCCTTAAATAAGAAAACCAGCAGTTATTACGCATAGTTAAAAGTGTTGTCTAATCACGAAGTTTGAAATTACATTTTTAATTTTTATTTCATACGTACATAAAAAGATATATATATATTTCCTTACTTCAGTAGCTTATTAGCAGTATTTGGCCAGAGATATTGCCATTTCATTTTCACTAGTCATAAAATGATATATACATATACATATATATATATACATACATACATACATACGTGCATGCATGGTTCGACATGTCCCGTGTAGTATTCGGTCAATTTGTTTTACTTGTCTTACTGACAGTGTTGTCAAGTGAACGAAAACGCTTCAAAATTTGTAAAAAAATTAACGTTTTTTACATTGTCGCATTTTTAGTATGCCAAGAATACCCAATAATTTACGCGAACGGGCGATTGGCATGCTTGATGCTGGCATGTCGACAGAAGACGTTGCAAGGCATGTTGGGAGTTCTAGTCGAGCGATACGAAATCTTCGCGTAAGATTTCGAACGACAGGAAGCACCAACGACTTGCCACGTCGTGGACGTTCGCGTGTTACAACGCGTGGTCAAGACCGCTATATCATGAACACGCATTTGCGCAATCGATTCCAAACTGCCATTGCTACTGCTGCTAACACACCTGGGCTTCATAATAACCGAATCAGTGGGAAAACTGTTCATAATCGTCTGCGAGAGAATGGTTTACATGCACGACGTCCTTACGTCGGATGGATTTTAACGCAACGTCATCGTCTAAATCGTCTTAATTGGGCACGTGTACACACTCGTTGGATACGGCGACGCTGGAATACCGTTCTTTTTTCGGATGAATCCAGATTTTCTTTACAACGTGGTGATAGCAGGGTGCGCGTCTATCGTAGAAGAAATGAACGCTATGCTGACTGTTGTGTTCTTGAACGAGATCGTTTCGGGGGTGGGGGTTGTGTCATGGTCTGGGCAGCCATAGCCCATGGTTATCGTTCACCACTAGTCGTCACTGATGGCAATTTAAATGCTCAACGTTACCGCGATGACATTCTCGCTCATCACGTCATTCCTCTGTTCCATAAAAACGCCAACATCTCGATTTTTCAGCATGATAATGCCACCTCTCATATAGCTAGAGACACTGTAAATTTTCTTAGGACAAATAACATTGATTTCATTGATGACTGGCCCGCTAAAAGTCCTGATCTCAGCCCCATCGAACATGTCTGGGATAGTCTAGACAGACGATTGAGGCGTCGTCCCAACCCACCCGCTAACGTCAACGAACTTCGTCAAGCGCTCATTCAGGAATGGAACAATATTCCACAGGCAGAAATCAACACTTTAGTCAATTCTATGCGCCTGCGATGCACTGCAGTGGTCAATTCAAGAGGTGGTCATATCCGTTATTAAGTGTTTTTTGTTTTGTTTTTTTAACCCCTACCACACTTTCTCCCAGTTTCTGTTAACCTATGGCCATGATGTTTGCACCAAACGATGCATCATGGAACACTCTTTAAACGCATATATGACAATTATTCCCCCGGTTTGTTTTCATCAAGTTATGTTCAAGCAAAGTTAGCGGAAGTTTCTTATTTTGTTCAGTATATATATATATATATATATATATATATATATATATATATATATATATATATATATATATATATATATATATGATTTTATGACTAGTGAAAATGAAATGGCAATATCTCTGGCCAAATATTGCTAATAAGCTACTGAAGTAAGGAAATCGTATCGTAACAATAATTGTTGTACAGTGCGACAGCCAGTTACAACTGTTAGTGAACAGTTTTATCTCTTATATATTATCAATTTATTGTCAAAATGTTGGTATAAGACCATGCACGTTAAGTGTATGCCGTCTCTGTGGGAATAAGGGGCGTGATTTAGCTCAGTAGGTTGAACGCTCGTGTTAGGTGCGTGCGTCGCAGGATCGAACCACCTCAGTGGATCCGTTCAAGTGATTGTTTCTTCTCGTTCCAACCATTGCACCACATCTGGTCAAAGGCCGTGGTATGTGCTTTTTCTGTCTGTGGAAAAGTGCATATAAAAGATCGCTTGCTGCATTAAGAAAATGTAGCGGGTTTCTCTATTGATTACGAGTAAAAATTTTCAAATGTTTGACATCCAATAGCCGGTGATTAATATAGCATTGTGCTCTAGTGGTTTCGTAAAATAAAACAAACTTAACAAACTTTACTTTGAGAAATAAATCTATGTTTTATAATGTTAAACGTACAAGATGATTATCCAACTACTAGAAACATATTAAGAAGAGGAAAGAAAAGAGTTTAGTATGATAAACTGCGTGCAATTAAGAAACTATTATTTCTAGTCCAAAATACCACACACCGTTTTAAGCGAGGCGAGCACTTTTAAGGTTCGTACATACACACTTAGTTTAATGACACTACTTGGACCTATTTCGCAAAACTTTGTAAACCAAGTTTTGCAGGTAAACGTAAATCTACGTCTAAAACCAATAATCGTATTACGCAACTAATGTAGTTCAAAATATACATACACGTGTTTCATTTCCTTTCACCTTTACAATGCTCCACCTTCCGTAATGATGCAATTTTCTGCGTGAAATAGATTCCAAACATGTGTAAATGTATAACAGGTATAAGGCGGAAATTATATTTGTCCGTATAGTAATACGTATGCGTATACGAATACGTTATCCACGTTATGTTATTTATAGAGTGATCAGATACACACGCGCGTATGGAACCTACGCTTCTCAACCGATTTGCGTAAAAAGCGATTGACGCGGATTGTGTATATATACAGAACTTCACATACGTTGTTTTTACTTCCTATTTATTGCACGAATTTATTTTACACAAGAATATATACCATGAGAACGCATAGCGGTCGAGTAGTATGTTCCTTCGTAAAATAACAGAGTGCAATAAATAGGAAGCGACAACAACGTATGTGAAGTTCTGTATTTATTACGTACCTACATAATTAAAAAACGGTTTTTAATTTAACGTCATACGAATACTTTGTTAAATCTATGATCAAAACTCCTTTCATGGATTTACTTAACGTTACAAAGAATCATAGTCTGCGGCAGCCTTGTGTA
>NC_054709.1:7351405-7376405 GCF_016097555.1 Gigantopelta aegis | reverse complement strand
AAACAATCTAGCAATGGCTCCAACCACAGAACAGTCCCTTCATAGGCTGCACTTTCTTCCGTTAATATATTGTGGGAGGTGTTGTAATATATACATAATTCAAACATTGGTAGATGTATTGAGCACAGTATATTTAGCCATATATGTTTACATTGTTGCCTATCGTGTTCTATATGGTATAGTAGAACCTACAAAATTGACCAATGATTGTTAACATTTGTTGCCTATGTTGTTCTATATGTTATAACTATAAAACTGACCAATGATTGTTCGGTCCTCAGCTGTTGGGAGCCGGGAGCCAGTCAGAAAGTGTTAACACTGTTGCCTATGGTGTTCTATATGGTATAGTAAACCTATAAAACTTACCAATGACTGTTTTTCTCTTCTCAGCTATTGGGAACCCGGAGCCAGTCAGATAGTATTAACATTGTTAGTGAGATAGTGTTAACATGTTCGTTAGATAGTGTTAACATTGGTGCCTCTGGTGTTCTATATGGTATAGCAGAACCTATAAAACTGACCAATGATTGTTCTTCTCTTCTCAGCTGTCGGCAGCCCAGAGCCAATCAGATCCTGCGCGGGGAGATGGAACAAGACGCCAAGAAAGGCGTCATCATCAAGTTTGACGTCTTCAAGTTTGTCGACACAAACATCATAGAGTTCGAGTGCAAAGTCAGAGTCTGCAAATCAACGGACACACGATGCGACCCGGTCAGTAGACTAGCTATAGCTTATATTTATATTTAATGTAGGATTTTGTAATGGAAGGAATGAAGGAAATGTTTTATTTAACGACGCACTCAACACATTTTATTTACGGATATATGGCGTCGGACATATGGTTAAGGACCACACAGATATTGAGAGAGGAAACCCGCTGTCACCACTTCATGGGCTACACTTTTCGATTAGCAGCAAGAGACCTTTTATATGCACCATCTTTCAGACAGAATAGTACATACCACGGACTTTGTCACACCAGTTGTAGAGCACTGTCTGGAACGAAAAATAGCCCAATGGGCCCACCGACAGGGATCGAATCAAAGGTCGTGGTGTGTGCTATCCTGTTTATGGGATGGTGCATATTAATGGAAAAAAAAATGTAGCGGGTTTCCTATCTATGACTGTATCAAAATGACTATGTGCTTCACATCCATTAGCCGATGATAATTTAATCAATGTGCTACAGTGGTGTCGTTAAACAAAACAACTAACAAACCAACTCATTACATCACTCCATCGATTGACCGTCGGTGGGCCTTTGGCTGTTTCTCGTTCCAACCAGTGCACCACAACTGGTATACCAAATGCCGTGGTATGTACTACCCTGTCTGTGGGATGGTGCATATAAAAGATCCCTTGCTGCTAATCGAAAAGAGTAGTCCATGAAATTGGCGACAGTGGGTTTCCTCTCTCAATATCTGTGTAGTCCTTAAAGGGACATTCCTGAGTTTGCTGCAATGTTTAAGATGTTATCGACTAACAGAGATTTTTTAACGATTGTAATTAAGTATCAAATATATTTTTCTGCATAAAATATTAGTGGCTGTATATTAAACATGTTTCTAATCGTTCTAATATTTGTATTGGGTTAAATTTCGTTTTCTTTCCTAAAATACATTTTTTTCGTACGTACGAAATTATTTGAAGACGAAATCCAGTTTGGGCTTCTTACAAATATTAAGACGACCAGAAACACATTGAATATACAGACACTGATATTCTAAACAAGAAAATATATTTAATATGTAAGTTTAATCGTAGAAATATTTTATTAGTTGGAAACATCTTACAATGCAGCAAACTCAGGAATGTCCCTTTAACCATATATCCGACGCCATATAACCGTAAATAAAATGTGTTGACTGCGTCGTTGAATAAAAACATTTCATTTCCATCGATTGACACCATCGCGTCACCAACTGGTCGATGGAGCACTGGGATGTTTGGTTCAACCAGTACAACATACGAAGTGTTATTTATTTATTATTATTATTTTTTTAAATATATTATTATTTTTTTTTTTTTACAGAAAACCTGTAACGGAGAACTCAATGGATTAGGCAGGCGCAAGCGCGAGACGCCATCTGGCAAAAAAGATCACGTGGTTGTTAAAGATAGCCTCTACGTCACCGACGTCATGCGCAGCTCGTCGACTCAGTCCGGTAAGGCATTTTCTAACCACCATGATAGCGCTACAATACTATTTATAGATGACAGTCATAGTCAAGTAGCATAAAGGGACATTCCCGAGTTTCCTGCATTGTAAGATGTTTCTCTTAAAGGGACATTCCCGAGTTTCCTACATTGTAAGATGTTTCTCTTAAAGGGACATTCCCGAGTTTGCTGCATTGTAAAATGTTTCTCTTAAAGGGACATTCCCGAGTTTCCTGCATTGTAAGATGTTTCCGACTAATAAAATATTTATGCTATTAAACTTTCATGTTAAATATATTTTCTTGTTTCGAATATTAGTGCCTGTATATTCAATGTGTTTCTGGTCGTCTTAATATTTGTAAGAAGCCCAAACTGGATTCTGTCTTCAAATAATTTCGTATCGTACGAAAAAAATATATTTTAGGAAATAAAATGAAATTTAACCTAGTACAAATATTAGAACAATCAGAAACTCGTTTATTATACAGCCACTAATATTTGATGCAGAAAAATATATTTGATATGCAATTACAATCGTTAAAAAGTCTCTGTTAGTCGGTAACATCTTAATAATTGCAGCAAACTCAGGAATGTCCCTTTAAAATAGCAGACCCTAGTTTTAAACCGTCAAAATGGACACCCAGTTTGGTTAAGCTACAGTCCTGCAACACATTTGGATAAAGTTACAACAGAGTGAAACAAGAATCTGCTTCGCTGAAACGGGAAAAAATACCTTTAAAAATAGACTGCAAAACCGTTATTTCTCAGACGCACGTGCGTTTATAAGAATATGATACCAATTAAAGTGTGGTTTGTTTAACAACACCACTAGAACACATTAATTTATTAATCATCTGCTATTAGATGTGAAACATTTGATAATTTTGACATATAGTCATAGAGAGGAAACCCGCTATATTTTTTCCATTAGTAGCAAGGGATCTTTTATATTCACCATCCCATAGACAGGATAACACACACGATGGTTTTTGATATATCACTCTTGGTGCACTGGCTGGAACGAGAAATAGCCCAATGGGCCCACCGACGGGGATTGATCCTAGATCGACAGCGTGTCAAGAGGATGCCTTACCACTGGTTTAAGTCCCGCCCTTAAGAATATGAAAAATGTATTTTGTGGTGTTAGAAACACCAGGATGACCAGAATCACTCGGATGTTCGGAGACAGATAATCTAAACAATAAAATATATAAGTAATATCTGATTTTAAAGGGACATTCCCGAGTTTGCTGCATTGTAAAATGTTTCCGACTAATAAAATATTTCTACGATTAAACTTACATATTAAATATATTTTCTTGTTTAGAATATTAGTGTTTGTATATTGTGTTTCTGGTCGTCTTAATATTTGTAAGAAGCCCAAACTGGATTTTGTTTTCAAATAATTTCGTACGTACGAAAAAATATTGTTTAGGAAATATAATGAAAATTAACCTAGTATAAATATTAGAACGATCAGAAACACATTTAATATACAGCCACTGATATTCTAAACAAGAAAATATATTTAATATGTAAGTTTAATCGTAGAAATATTTTATTAGTCGATAACATCTTAAAACATTACAGCAAACTCAGGAATGTCCCTTTAATGATAAAAAATGGGTCTAATAGTAATAAATAAAAATTAGGGTTAGTCACTTTCAGCTAATAAAGCAAACTTATTCTGCTTTAAAATATTTGTAGTCGAAATTAAGCAATACATTATGATTTCCCCTAATGATTTTTTAAAATCTATTTTATGGTCAAGGTTAGCTCGGTTATCAGTTCTATGATACTATTGCATAAAAAAGTAAAACATAATGTTCGTGTCCATACAGCTGCATTGTTACACACACTCTCACACCGTAAATGTGGGCCTTTCCCGAAATTATCCTTCTTTGAAACCAATAATAAACTGAATACAAAACTCTTACTTGAATTTATACCGAAATTCACCCCTACCTGTCCCAACTATTTTAGCTGTATTATGCATGAACGTACTTAGTAATATTTAGACCCCCCCTAACCCCCCCAAAAAAAAACCCCAACAACAAACAACAACAACAAATAACAACAACAAAAAACAACAACAAAAAAACCCAAGCAAAAACTCTAGCCCCAAAACCCCTTTGCCCCAACAAGAACAAAAACCAAGCAAACAAGCAACAAAACATGACATGAATAATTTTTATTTTTTATTTATATAGACATTTCTCAAAAAAAAAAAAAAAAAAAAAAAAAAAAAGAAGAAGAAGAAAAAAGAAGAAAACATCTTCTGGGAACAAGATGTATCGTAACAAAAGGGTAGACACGTTTTCCTCAATTAAAACCGACATTTTGTATTTCAGTTTCGCCTCCGCGTGCGCACGAATGTCTGCAGATATCTGAGATACTGAGCGTGATCATCATTCTGAGTTCCGCAGTGATCATCCTAATGTGCGCCACCTGTTGTCTCACTCTTGTACTCGTGAGGAGAAAAACTCACCAGAAAACCAAGTCCTCCGCCAGCACGTCGCAAATGGATGTGTCGTCAACGAGTACTTCCGGTAGCTCGGGGCACATGCGCCTTCCTCGAATCAGAGTTTGGTACTGAAGTTAGCGCCATAATATAAAGGATGACGAGCGTTCGCGAACAATTTTCCTGGTTTCAAACATACCGTATTTTATCGCATTCATTTAACTTTGGTCGCAACAAAACCAGTCTAGTGACCGAGTGACCGCGAGCGCTCGACCTCCTAAACGTGCATCTGAATAACAGCTGTTTTATAGATGCTATTCACTATACAGCTACCACTAAAATAGTCCCCGTGAAAGCAAATATCAAGAAGACATTTACAATTCGGGAAATAAGGAGAAAAATAATACACACATTAAAGTATAGTCGCATAGCTAGCATCTCATTTAGTGGGTGTCGTAACAGAACAATGTATTAATTTTCCAGGGCTCTGTTCTACGAACAAATCGTACCTAAAGTTAACTCTAGTGATTTTTTGTTAAGTTTTACGGTTGGCACACGTAGTGGAGAATGTACAAGGAGGTGTAGATTCGTGAGAAGTAATTCACGAGCCCAGTAGGGACGAGTTAATTATTGTTCATGAATCCTTACTTCCGAGTACATTCTCCACCAACTTAATCCATTATTCATTACCCCCTCCCTCACATTACATGACTGCTAAATTAATTTCTATTTTGTTTTTAAATGTAAATGTTGGTTGCAATGACAAATAATATTTTACAAAAATAACCTGAACGATTCGGCCAGGATGGATGGTATTAAGCGCGATGCACGTGCTAAACGTTATCTCTGATTTCCAATTTAGTTTCTGACAATCTTTGCTGTGTTCTGCCAGAATATATTACTATCACTAGTATCGGGTGTATAAGGCTTAAATTGCATGTTTATATGTCCTGGACGAACGAGTGGGCGTAAGTAGACACCTGCGCCCATGACAGGCGTGCGCTACAACAGCTTGCTCTGAATGTGCACGTTAAACACCCTGACCTGACCTGCTTATTTGATGATGCAAATGTTTGGCCTCGTGGGCTAAAGCGTTGCACCTATTTACAAAGTACAAGTTATGTCAGTATCGGGTTCGAATCCCAGACCTGAACGGATACGAAGTTCAAATCGCATTTTTTCACAAGTGTTGATACTTAAAGGCATACTGTCACACATTTAAGGACCTTATTTCTCCAAAAATGAATAATAAATCAAAATTACATTAATTTTCACAGACCAAATCTAGCTATTGCATCACTTTAACTACACCATGATGGAGTGAAATCCATGTCAACCCTCTCAGCAATGTTAGTGTTTGAATTATGGACCATTGCCATAATTCAATTATTTTTACACAATATCCTTAATAAGTGGGGTATGGTGGTTACGTAGATGGTTGAATAAAGTACATTTAGGGACCTTAAAAATATACATATTTTTAAGTAATACTTTGTTAGACCATGTTATAGGTCAATGGTCTGGGACAAAATGCCTTTAAAAAACAGATGTCAATAAAGATAGCACCGTGACTCTTTTAATTTACATCTAATTTACAGTTGTATCAATATTGAAAAATAGCACATACTTTTATTATATTGGATAAACTACCCTATATATATATATATATTCTTAAGGGGAAAGTAATAATTGATTATCCACATGGTTCAATATAACCGAGTTAATAAAAAAACATACGAAGCACACGTGTAATAACAAGTGTTATGATGTAATTTGGGGAAGCGACGTTATAACATGACGTTACTTCTCCAGTCCTAGGTCTCACTACACAGTTCAGTTCCGGGTGAGAGTTCATTCACCACGGTTCACTATAGTTCCTATTTGTGACGCACGTTATGGTTCACATATTCACTTCTAGGAAATAGTGAAGAATTAAAACTATACGTATTTTAATGGTAAGCCATCTGGCGGATTTTGCCCATGTTATTTTAAAATATTGTGCATTGACCTTTTGGGACATGGATGTATAGCGCAAGAGACAGCCGGGGTGAATCGGTTAATGAACCACCTGTTCGGGCCGATACTACAGCCAAATGCGGCCTTTTGGCAAACAAACTGAGACGGAATGTTCTCAATTTTGGAGTGAAAATAAATGCTTATAATTATAATGTATGTTCGCAATAGTGTACGTTGTTAGTGCCAACGAGAACCCGTTCTATTGGCAATCTTCATTTGAAGTTGGGCAATTTAACATGGGTTTCAATGGCAGATGACATCTGAGTAGTGAGACCCTAGCTCTGTGCATGCAAACTATGTCGTCATTTCGCCGTCTCCTAGCTGAGACGACCCTTGTTATTAATAAAAAAAGTAACAATAATAATAAAGAAATTATTTCACTCGCGTGTCAGTCGTATTGATTTTACGAAAGTCTTGCCAAGATTCATGTATTTACGTATGTATGTAGACATATGCAGTGTTGTATATTAATCATTCATTGTCTTCTTTAGAGTTAAAATACTATCGCATACATGGTTATTAATTATTATCATATATTCATCAATGTACTATTCTTATACCATGTTATATATGCATTTGTTATTTATGATAATAATATTTGCATACAATAAAATGAGGTTTGTTTTATGTACAGATAATTTAATAAAAATGTTAATCTGAATGGACTTGTTGTATTGTAGAAAATAATTTACAGACACCCCCCAAAAAAAAAACCCCACACACACCCCAACCCCCCCCAACCCCCCCCCCAAAACAAAACAAACTAAGCAAACAAAAACAACAGCAACAAAGAAATAAAAAACCCAAACAAAAAAAGCGTGTTTTATTTAATGACACCACTAGAGCACATTGATTGATTAATCATCGACTATTGGATATCAAACATAAGATAACTTCGACATACAGTCTTAGAGAGGAAACCTGCTACATTTTTCCATTAGTAGCAAGTGATCTTTTATATGCACCATCCCACAGACAGGACAGCACATACCACGGCCTTTGATATACCAGTCGTGGTACACTGACTGGAACGAAAAATAGCCCAATGGGCCCACTGACGGGGATCGATTCTAAACCGACCACCATCAAGCGAACACTTTACCATTCCTTAGTTTGCTGCAAATTTCAAGATGTTATAGACTAACAGATACATTTTAACGACTGTAATTACATATCAAATATATTCTTCTGCATTAAATATCAGTTGCTTTACATTAAACGTGTTTCTGATCGTTTTAATATTTGTACTAGGTTGAATTTCATTTTATTTCCTAAAATATTTAGTTTTTGTACGTTCAAAATTATTTGAAGACAAAATCCTTTTTGGGCTTCTTACAAATATTAATACGACCAGAAACGCATTGAAAATACAGACACTGATATTCTAAACAAGAAAATATATTCGGGAATGTCCCTTTAACAAAACTTTCTCTCTCTCTCTCTCTCTCTCTCTCTCTCTCTCTCTCTCTCTCTCTCTCTCTCTCTCTCTCTCTCTCTCTCTCTCCCTCTCTCTCTCTGTGTCTACTCCCCCCCCTCTCTCTCTCTCTCTCTCTCTCTCTCTCTCTCTCTCTCTCTCTCCGGTCTCTCTCTCTCTCACTCATATATATATATATATATATATATATATATATATATATATATATATATATATATATATATACATATACATATACATACATAATATCGTTTTACTTCCCATCTGTTTCTCTCACTTATCCTTCCTTTAGCTATCAAACTAAAAACGTGCAATGAAGAAACTACTACGACTGAAACATTAACTCTTTATTTGCCTCGCAGCATTCACCATTCTAACATTCGTCGGATAATATCGATATCTCAGGATAGTCTTCCTACATGGTCAGCAACTGACCAAACCATATAGTTTTCTGCAACTGAACTACTTGTATCCTAGCCATGATGTACCAAAGGAACACTGGCATTTGAGCCTACAACATTTTGATGTTTTGTTACGGACATCTTGGTGTATACTGATAAACATCTTGGTGTATACTGATAAACATCTTGGCGTATACTGAAAGACATCTTGGCGTATACTGATAGACATCTTGGCATATACTGATATACATCTTGATGTATACTGATACACATCTTGGCGTATACTGATACACATCTTGGTGTATACTGATAAACACCTTGGCGTATACTGATAAACATCTTGGCATATACTGATAAACATCTTGGCGTATACTGATAAACATCTTGGCGTATACTGATAAAATCTTGACGTATACTGATAAAATCTTGACGTATACTGATAAACATCTTGGCGTATACAGATAAACACCTTGATGTATACTGATAAACATCTTGATATATACTTATACACATATTGATTTATACTGATAAACATCTTGGTGTATACTGATAAACATCTTGGTGTATACTGATAAACATATTGATGTAATCTATTAAAAATCTTGATGTATACTGATAAACATATTGATATATACTGATAAACATCTTGGTGTATACTGATGAACATCTTGATACATAATGATAAACATATTGATATATACTGATACACATATTGATATATACTGATACACATATTGATGTACACTGATAGACATCTTGATGTATACTGATAAGCATATTGATATATACTGATAAACATCTTGGTGTATGTTGATAGACATCTTGACATATACTGATAAACATCTTGGTATATACAGGTAAACATCTTGGTGTATACTTATAGACATCTTGACGTATACTGATAAACATCTGGATGTATACTGATACACATCTTGACGTATACTAATACACATCTTTATGTATACTGATAAAGATGTTGACGTATACTAATAAACATCTTTGTGTACACTGATATGAATATATTGGTTTGTCCAATAAACGGCTTTGTGGGTACTGATAATCATCTTTGTATCATTTTTGAACATCATGGAATATACTGATAAGCATCTTGATGTATACTGATAAACATATTGATATATACTGATAAGCATCTCGGTGTATACTGATCAACATTGTGATGCATAATATCGACACACAGCTTGATATATCATGATAAAACATACAGGTGTATTAGTATTCAGTGTATACAGAGAGACATCTTGTTGTTATCTCAAGGGTATCTTGCTGTATCCTGATGAATATCTCATATGACCACTTTCCATGATGGATACATCACTACCTGCAATATGTTCTTGCAATTCCATGAATTCTCAATTTATCAAATTCAACACAACTAACTCAAGACTAAATTCTAATAATATCAAGTCTTTACGTATCTCATGAACTTGGTGAGTCCATGTCTACTTGACAAATAAACTGTCAGCGACAGCTGAGTTGAGCAAAGGCAGCATACATTTAGCATCAGTGAGCGTAGGAAACACTCTGCTGGGATCGCTAGTGTGTAGAGTGAGCGTTCAACGATCTATCATCGCAGTGCATTTTTGAAGCTTGCTGTTAGCAAATTTGCTCCAGACGTTGTGGAACTTGTCCTTTCACGAAGACCAAGAGAGACACGAACCACGGGCGTATCTGAACACACACAAGCTTCTGCCTGAAATATTAGAAATAAACAACATCATTGTTAACACGACATACATCTTTAGACGTTAAAACTAATGCTTTTCATTGTTTTCGCGTTTTTACATTTTGTTTTTCTTTTGTTTTATTTTGTAAAGATTATATGTGATATTGATTAATTTGTATATCACAAGTAAATACAAAAATTGAGGAACGTGTCATTTGCATCTTTGTGAATGCATCATTAACAAAGTTAAAGTTTGTTTTGTTTAACGATCTCACTAGAGCACAGTGATTTACTAACCATCGGCTATTGGATATCAAACAACTGGTAAATTTGACATAATAGTCTTAGAGAGGAAATCTTCTACATTTTTTTTTCAAGTATCAAAGGATCTTTTATATGCACCATCCCAGACAGAACAGCACATACCACGACCTTTGATATACCAGTCGTAATGCACTGGCTGAAAATAGCGAAATATGTCATTTTTTGAATGCCCCATTTAACAAAGTAATTAATTGCTAGGTTGATAGATGGTCTTACTTTCTCCCAACTGTCCATTGTTTGGTTTGGCTCGTCAGACCTGCTTTCGTATTATTCTCATCTGTCTTTGCTTTGTTCTTCTTCATAATCAGTCTCCTCCATTTCGATTGCGTTAATTTGACGTTCATACTTCTTTGCTTCGTCTTCGCCAGGTACCGTTAGTTCCAGTTCAGTATCTTCTAGAACGGCGTCCACAATGTCTAAATTATCCTCCTGATCCTGCTCCCCATCTTCATCCTCATCTTCATCTTCAGACAGAACCACCTCGCCGTTCATCTGCTTCTCCAAATGCTCTGTTAGTTTCGTCTCCACTTTCATTTCCTCAGCGAAACTCTCAGCCAGATCCTGCTCCTCCTTTAACTGCTGTTTAAACATCAGACTCATTTCCCTCTCTAGCTTTTCTTCTTTCTCCTTTTCCAATATCTCCTGTTTTTGTTTTTCCCTCTCCACTGCCATTTTCAATCTCGCTCGTTTTTCCCTTTCCCTCAGCACCTCCATTTCTAGCCTCGCTCGTTGTGCTCTTTCCACCATCACTTGTCTTTCCCATTCCATCTGCGATTGTCTTGCTCTTTCCGTCTGCTTCATTCTTTCATTTTCCCATTTCTTCTGCCTTTTCCGTTGTATCTTATGTTGAATTTTCCTTTGTATCTTATGTTGAATTTTTCTTTGTATCTTATGTTGAATTTTCTTTGCTCTTAATCTATCCCTTTTCTTCCATTCTTCGTCCTGCTTTTCCGATTTTACAATACTGTCTAAAGGACTAAAGTCCATATCTAAATCTAAATTTAAATCAAGGGTGCGTTTCAGTCTCTTGAGTTCGGTCTTGTGGTTTTGATTATAATCTATAATGTAATAATTAAAAGAAAACGTGTTTAAGTATATGTCTAGGAATATCTGTATACAACCAGTGATACACAAAGTTTTAAAATAAACAAAAATAGCAATTTAAAATATTTAAGTGCTCTTCCACAAGTGGCGTTGAACATGAAAACTAGATTCAATCCAATCCTCGCAATGTATATAACATTGTTAAAATAATAAACTAATTTGCATACAAATATTTAAAGGGACATTCCTGAGTTTTCTGCATTGTAAGATGTTTCCGACTAATAAAATAGTTCTACGATTAAACTTACATATTAAATATATTTTCTTGTTTAGAATATCAGTGTCTGTATATTCAATGTGTTTCTGGTCGTCTTAATATTTGTAAGAAGCCCAAACTGAATTTTGTCTTCAAATAATTTCGTACGTACGAAAACATTACATTTTAGGAAATAAAATGAAATTCAACCTAGTACAAATATTAGAACGATCAGAAACGCATTTAATATACAGCCACTAATATTTTATGCAGAAAATGTAATTACAATAGTTAAAAAGTCTTTGTTAGTCGATAACATCTTAAAAATTGCAGCAAACTGAGGAATGTCCCTTTACGTGCTCTTCCACAATTGGCGTTGAACATGAAAACTAGATTTAATCCAATCCTCGCAATGTATATAACATTGTTAAAATAATAAACTAATTTACATACATATATTTAAAGGGACATTCCTGAGTTTGCGGCATTGTAAGATGGTTCCGACTAATAAAATATTTCTACGATTAAACTTACATATTAAGAGGAGAGAGAGAGAGAGAGAGAGAGAGAGAGAGAGAGAGAGAGAGAGAGAGAGAGAGAGAGAGAGAGAGAGAGAGAGAGAGAGAGAGAGAGAGAGAGAGAGAGAGAGAGAGAGAGAGAGAGAATATACCGTTTTGACGTGTGACTGCCGGTACAAATGCGTTGTTTCCAGGGATTCTGATGTCTGGTTCAACATCTATATCTTTCTGCAATCACAAAGGAAAGAGATGTTTAAAATACTCAAACATTTAGAATCGACCTTACAGCTCCCTCCAACCCTACTCCATAAACATCACTATTAAAAGACGAATACACAAGGGAAAGAGATGTTTGGAATACTCAAACAGTTAGAATCGACCTTACAGCTCCCTCCAACCCTACTCCATAAACATCACTATTAAAAGACGAATACACAAGGGAAAGAGATGTTTGGAATACTCAAACTGTTAGAATCGACCTTACAGCTCCCTTCAACACTACACCATAAACATCACTATTAAAAGACGAATACACAAGGGAAAGAGATGTTTGGAATACTCAAACAGTTAGAATCGACCTTACAGCTCTTTCCAACCCTACTCCATAAACATCACTATTAAAAGACGAATACACAAGGGAAAGAAATGTTTGGAATACTTAAATAGTTAGAATCGACCTTACAGCTCCCTTCAACACTACTCCATAAACATCACTATTAAAAGACGAATACACAAGGGAAAGAGATGTTTGGAATATTCAAACAGTTAGAATCGACCGTACAGTAAAGTAAAGTTTGTTTTATTTAACGACGCCGCTAGAGCACATTGATTTTTTATCTTATCATCGGCTATTGGACGTCAAACATATGGTCATTCTGACACTGTTTTTAGAGGAAACCCGCTGTCGCCACATAGGCTACTCTTTTTACGACAGGCAGCAAGGGATCTTTTATTTGCGCTTCCCACAGGCAGGATAGCACAAACCATGGCCTTTGTTGAACCAGTTATGGATCACTGGTCGGTGCAAGTGGTTTCCACCTACCCATTGAGCCTTGCGGAGCACTCACTCAGGGTTTGGAGTCGGTATCTGGATTAAAAATCCCATGCCTCGACTGGGATCCGAACCCAGTACCTACCAGCCTGTAGACCGATGGCCTAACCACTACGCCACCGAGGCCGGTCCGACCGTACAGCTCCCTTCAACACTACTCTATAAACATCACTATTAAAAGACGAATACACAAGGAAAAGAGATGTTTGGAATACTCAAACAGTTAGAATCGATCATGGGCTAATCTAACCCTACTCCACAAACATCATTACTCAAATTCGAATCGTTTATTTATTCATTCCAACTTATTTTCGTGGTTATATCCCATTAAGGTTGAAACACGTTGTCCTGGGCACACACCCTCGGCTATTTCAGCTGTCTGTCCAGGACAGTGGGTTACCGGTTAGTTGTTATTGATTATTGAGAGGGAAGTCGGTGCAGTGGTCTACCCACTGAGTCGTTGAAACTCGCTCTGAGTGGGAGCAGGTACCGGGCTTCGAACCCAGTACCTACAAGGCAGTGGCGGCCGGTACCCTGTGTATTCGAAGGTGTATAAACATGGCGACAAATAGGACTAAATATTAGGTTTGGAGAAGTTTGTTTTGTTTAACGACACCACTAGAGCACACTGATTTATCAATCACTGGCTATTGGATGTCAAACATGTGGTCATTTTGATACAATCATAGAGAGGAAACCCGTTACATTTTTCCATTAGTAGCAAGGGATTTTTTATATGCACCATCCCACAGACAGAACAGCACACACTACGGCCTTTGATATACCAGTCGTGGTGCACTGGCTGGAACGAGAAATAGCCCAATGGACCCACCAACGAATATTAGGTTTGATGATTCTGTCTTTTTGTTTTGTTTAACGACTCAATTAGAGCATATTAATTTATTAATCATCCACTATTAGATGTCAAACATTTAATAATTAATAATTTGACATATAACCTTGGACAGGAAATACGCTATAATTTTCCATTACTAGCAAGGGATATGTTATATTCACCATCCTACAGACAGGAGAGCGCATAGTACCACGACCTTTAATATACCAGTGGTGGTGCATTGGCTGGGACGAGAATATCCCAATGGGCGCACCGACAGGGATCGACCCCAAAGCGACCGCGCATCAGGCTACGTCCTGCCCCTTATGTTTGATGAAGGCAGTTATAAATTTCATACTGGTTCGGACATTTTTGTTTTACTGAAAAAAAAATGAAAGACATATTTTATTTAACGAGGCACTCAACACATTTTATTTACAGTTATATGGCGTCAGACATATGGTTAAGGACCACACAGATATTGAGAGAGGAAACCCGCTGTCGCCACTTCATGGGCTACTCTTTCCGACTAGAAGCAAGGGATCTTTTATATGCACCATCTTGTTTTACTGATGCGACAACAAAGTATTAACCTTGGTAACCACATTGTTGTCAACCTTTTCGAATGTTCGACAAAGGCTTTTTGAAATAGCAGTATTCCAAGACGTATCCCTGTGATATCACTAAAACATGTTTCATGCGGACCACAAGGTGATGGATTGGTTCAAGGTGTGGGTAGTGTAATTGATTCGTTACTTTGACAAAGACAATACCTTTCCAATCCGTGTACAAAACGAGGTGGCTAATAACATATGCAGCATAGCTGCCAGCGTAAAATAGACTTCCATATTGCGCAGTAGTAGACCAATACCCTGAAACAGAAACACGACATGATAACTTCCATATAGCGCAGTAGTAGACCAATACCCTGAAACAGAAACACGACATAATAACTTCAGTACTGCGCAGTAGTAGACCAATACCCTGAAACAGAAACACGACATAATAACTTCAATACTGCTCAGTAGTAGATCAATACCCTGAAACAGAAACACGACATAATAACTTCAATACTGCGCAGTAGTAGACCAATACCCTGAAACAGAAACACGACATAATAACTTCAATACTGCTCAGTAGTAGACCAATACCCTGAAACAGAAACACGACATAATAACATAAATACTGCTCAGTAGTAGACCAATACCCTGAAACAGAAACACGACATAATAACTTAAATACTGCTCAGTAGTAGTCCAATACCCTAAAACAGAAACATGACTTGTATTAACTTCCGTACTGCGCAGTGGACCAATACCCTAAAACAGAAACATGACTTGTATTAACTTCCGTACTGCGCAGTGGACCAATACCCTAAAACAGAAACATGACTTGTATTAACTTCCATACTGCGCAGTGGACCAATACCCTAAAACAGAAACATGACTTGTATTAACTTCCGTACTGCGCAGTGACCAATACCCTAAAACAGAAACATGACTTGTATTAACTTCCATACTGCGCAGTAGACCAATACCCGCAAAAACATGACTTGTATTAACTTCCATTCTGAGCAATAGACCAATACCCTAAAACAGAAACATGACTTGTAATAACTTCCATACTGCGCAGTAGACTAATACCCTAAAACAGAAACATGAATTAAAATAACTTCCATACTGCGCAGTGGACCAATACCCTAACACAGAAACATGACTTGTAATAACTTCCATACTGCGCAGTGGACCAATACCCTAACACAGAAACATGACTTATATTAACTTCCATACTGCGCAGTGGACCAATACCCTAAAACAGAAACATGACTTGTAATAACTTCCATACTGCGCAGTGGACCAATACCCTAAAACAGAAACATGACTTATAATAACTTCCATACTGCGCAGTGGACCAATACCCTAAAACAGAAAAATGACTTGTTATAACTTCCATACTGCGCAGTAGACAAATAAGAGCAAAAACATGACTTGTATTAACTTCCATTCTGAGCAATAGACCAATACTCTAAAGCAGAAACATGACTTATAATAACTTTCATACTGCGCAGTAGATCAATACCCTAAAACAGAAACATGACTTATAAGAACTTCAAAACTACGCAGTAGACAAATACTCTAAAGCAGAAACATGACTTGTATTAACTTCCGTACTGCGCAGTGGACCAATACCCTAAAACAGAAACATGACTTGTAATAACTTCCATTCTGCGCAGTAGACCAATCCTAAAACTGAAACATGACTTGTATTAACTTCCGTACTGCGCAGTAGACCGATACCCTAAGGTCTCACTACACAAATCACTTCCGGGTAAGAGTTCATTCATCACGGTCCACTATAGTTTCTAATTGTGACACATGTTATGGTTCACATATTCACTTCTAGGAAATGGTGAAGAATTAAAACAATATGTATGTTTAATGGTAAGCCTTCTGGCTGTATTTTGCCCATGTTATTTTGTAATATTATTTGGGATATAGCGCAAGTGACAGCCGGAGTGATTCGGTTAATGAACCACCTGATCGGACCGGTACTACAGCCAGATGCGGTCATATAGCAATAAACTGAGACGGAAATGTTCTCAATTTTGGAGTAAAAATAAATGCTTATATAATGTATTTTCGCAATGGTGTATGTTGTTAGTGCCAACAAGAACCCGTTCTATTGGCAATCTTCGTTTGAAGTTGGGCAATTTAACAGGGTTTCTATGGCAGATGACATCTGTGTAGTGAGACCTAAAACAGAAATATGACTTGTATTAACTTCCGTACTGCGCAGTAGACCAATACCCTAAAACAGAAACATGACTTATAATAACTTCCTGGTAGTATATGGTTATTAAAGGTAAATTTAGCAATGTGTATGTTCTATCCCGATGAACACGACAATAGGTTCACGGTTGGCCTACTTATATCTCAAACCCTTCTTATTATGATCATATAAGTCTAACCGATTGTGTAACTGAACATTCCCAACACGACACAGGACCACTGCAGACGCATGCGCAGGAATTGTAGCATGCGAGCGTATCGTGTTAGGTATAGGTTGGTGTATTGTGACACCTCTATTAAAATAGTTAAAGTTAAAATTTATTTAACGACACCACTATAGCACATTGATTTATTAATCATCGGCTTTTGGATGACAAACATATGGTCATTTTGACACAGTCATAGAGAGGAAACCCGCTACATTTTCCCATTATTAGCAAGGGATATTTTATATGCAACATCCTAAAGACAGGGTAGCAATTGCCACTGTTTTTGATATACCAGTCGTGGTGCACTGGCTGGAACGAGAAATAGTCCAATGTGCCCACCAACGAGGATCGATCCTAGACCGACCGCGCATCCGACCACTGGGCTACATCTCGTTACCCACCTCAATTAAAACAGTTTCTTATATTGCACGTTTATTTACCGTCAACTTACACATAAAACTTTTAAAAACTTGATAACATTATCAACTTTAGCAAATTTAATGTGTTTCTTGTCACGCTAGTGCTGTAAGTAACTGGATTTAAGAACGTTAAATCCGTGACTGTATGCCTCTAGTGATGGATTTACAGTCGCAAATATCCGTTTTACCGTCTCCGCTTCGCATTGCCGGTGAAACTCATTTGTGACAGTAAAACCAGCATTATCGACCGCAATTAGTGAAATACAACATGGTTATCCCCTGAGGTAGCAGTATACAGTTAGGTCCCTTGTTTTGGCTTGTTGGTTTTGCACAGATCCATTTTTGAAGGCTAATTATTTGGAATAGGAAAAACGAAAGAAATGTTTTATTTAACGACAGTTACGGCCTTTGATGTACCAGCTGTGGTGCACTGGCTGGAGAGAGAAATAGCCCAATGGGCCCACTGACGGGGATCGATCCCAAACCGCCCGCGCATCAAGCGAGCGCTTTACCACTGGGCTACATCCCGCCCTTTTTGGAAAAGGAAGTAAATTCTTAAGCTTAGGGATAATATTTTTTTTGTATTATTATTAAAAATTTTTTAAACGGCAATTGTTTTTTTCACAAGCAGTGCAAACGGTTTAGTTATAATGAGGCTTGGTATTCACACACCGGGTTTTGCTTGTGACAAAAGTGGGGCGCGATTAATTTGAGACAAGCTGATTTTGTGAAAAATTGAATAGCTAAACCTTTATTCAAATAAGGGTTTTAGTAAGGTTTGATGAGCGGAAGTTTCCATATATATATATATATATATATATATATATATATATATATATATATATATATATATACATGTGACATCCGCCAACTCCTGCTTGGGTGTGGTTTGTAAGGGTGTGAACATTATGAAGCATGTAGTTTGGGCACATTATAACGAAAGTAACACAAACATTTAACTAAACATATTTAAAATGAGTCCTCTTTATAATTATGACCCTTTTTATAATTTCCTTGAGACTAAAAATACCCGTATCTTTCTTTATTTTTAAACCATAAGTGGGCATTTAGGATGTTAGGGACTGGCATGCATAAATCTCTGCGGAAGATTCTCACAAAAATAACCTAAATGAAATAAAATAAAACAAAAATAAAATAAAGTAATAGAACATAATGGTAGTATTGTTTGCCCTTACCTTTCTTAGTAACTGTTAAGTAACAGAAAAGGTTTTCAGGCTTTATAACGTTACGTTATTAGCATTGAGTTTGCAATGACGCTCCGTCGCATCGCAACATAGACACGACATATCATTGTGACGTCATCACTCATTAAATTGGGGATGTAAGTGTCTGTTGATTAGTATTGCTGAATAAGTAGCGAATAGCTGGTTACTCTCTTAAGATATCGGCTTTATCCTGCGCCATTCTAACCTTCACAGGATAAAGCCGATATCTCAAGGCAGTAACCAATTATTTCTTTTATCCTGCAATCCTACTGGGATATTCGGAAAATCGCTATTTATTCCAGTTTTGTGTACGCAAATCGAGTATTGTCAACCTAGCAAGGCTTTTGCTGTATGACGTCATACAAAATACATGACGTCATTATTTGTAAGACACTAGCTACATTTTGTCACATTAAAAAGGCCGTTTCTAAACTCTAATTGTAAACTGACTTCGGTCAAAAATCAAATAGACAATAACACCCGCAAATCTAAAAACTCCATATGGTTATCTCCTAATTCATATAATAAATATACAGGTTTTGTATTGTTGTAGCAAAACTAAAAGTTATTTGTATCTACTGTACTTCAACCAATGATTTGAAGAGTATGTTTATTAAAAATCTACTCTGAAATACTCAGTCGAGTCGGGCTTATGTCACGTGACCTATATTTTTGGTCAGTGACCGAAAATATAGAGATTTATCTAGTCATCATATCTTGCCAATGTATAGGCCTACAGTGATTGCTGGATAAAAACACATACTGCGGCGTTTGATATACCAGGCGTAGTGCACTAGCTGAAACGAGAAATATCCCAATGGGCCCACCGATGGGGATCGATCCAAGACCCACGGTTCATCAGGCGAGTCCTTTACCACTGGGATACGTCCGGCGCCTCCTTTATAACGCCAGGATGACAAGACGCACATTGGATTTGCTAAAAAAAAAAAAAATTATGAAAATGTTGTAAGCATTATGTGTACTGCTTGGCTCTGACTGTCAACTGCCGCGACCAAGTTGGCTAACACGACGATTGCGTTATAGTTTCTCCAACTCTCAACTTGCGACGGGTGCGCTCAGACTAACAACTAATGGGCTGTATAACGAAAATCGAGTTGTAGGCTGTAGGTTGTCAGGGTTCGAAGTGCACCGTCAACTATTTAAGGAGTAAACCGAAACTATGGCTGTGATTGGTGGATACATGTGACACTGGTTATTTGTGCAAATACTATGACAAATGCCCCATCTAGTCTGGAAGAATTTCAAATAACCTGGAATTTTGGTGTGCAAAGCATTTTATTGCATTTTTTAAGTCTGTTTATAGTGCTGATTGCAAATCCAGTTGATGCCACTCTGTAACGTTTGGGCAATTTGAGTTATTGAGCCTCAAAATTACGGCCATCTTGGATTTACGTAGAATTTGTAACTTAACGCTCGGTTATTGGAATTTAAAAAACTTTTTTTTTAAATACCTTGTTTTTCACTGAATAAGAGACTGGTTAACATTTCATGACTGTAAAGTAATTATGTATCCTAGATTTTGGTCATATCCATATTGGATTTATTTTTATATCTAACTTAGTCTTCCATTACAGGTACTGATTACGCATTTTAAAAACCACAAGAAGCTGGTTCATTATTTAATGTATTACCATGTATATACTATGAAGCCATTCAAACTTTATGTAGGTAATACAAATACACAATTATCACTGTAAAATATGTATGGAGTATGCACTGGCTTTTTCCAATCGGCAACCTAAGTCATTCAAAGTCATTCAGTCATCCGATAATATTCAACAATTACTATAGGATGTTTTCCTAACCAACTACCTCTGGCAAGCTGCTGTTGGCATCACATATCAGGCACATTCAAGTTCGCACATACAAATTCTCGATCTCAGTTTCACAGAGTAGCATCATTCTCATCTTCATCCTCATTGCATTCTTCATCATTATCAGATAAAGATATTGTATCCTGAGTATGTTGACTGCAGTATACATCAAACTTCCCTCGACAGTTACAGAGCATGGTGCATGCCAGTTTTGCTGCGAAACAGCTGCATCTATTTGTAGCACATGGTTGGTCTGATCGACAAGAACACTTTATTAGTTGCAGGATTTCTGGTGGAGCAGCTGATGCATTATTTGGAATTCCAACTGGGATCAATGTTTTGGCTTTTGCATCACGTGTCCATCCAAAATGTATTGGATCCAGTGATGGTGGATCCGGAAGAGGTGCTGCGTACCATTGTATTGCCTGGAAGTGAGCACGCTTAGGATTTTCCTGAAATGCCTCGGTTGTCGGTGGAAGGGATGATAACTGTGGTGCTGATTTACGTGCCTTTGCCGTTTTGAATGACCATGCTGTTATTCTCGCCTGTGTCATATTGTTACTTGGGTGCCCATAGCAGCTACTAATGAGGAAAGTAGCTTCTTGTACAACCTCTTGTATATCTGCATTGATCAGTCCCACTTTGTTCAAAGTAACTCCTGATTTCAACTTCTTGAGAACTGTTGCTTTTCCAATACCATGACACTGAGCAACAGTATCGCACCCAGATATTGCATGTGCAGCTAGTATATGTGGTACAATGTCGATGTGTTTTTCTACAGTTTGTCCAATGTCTATTAGCTTTCTTTCACCACTGGTAGCTTCCATCGTTATCGTGGCTGACAAATGCAATTTCCAGTAGAAATACACTAGCAGAACAAACACATCAGTGTCATCGCATATGACACGTACACTTTTATTCCCACAATGCATTAACAGCATGAATAAGTTGTTGCACGATGATTATATCAGCTTCTTCCTGAGTGGTTTTCAAGTCAGTTCTCTGTGTGTCAATGTTCTGCAACACTTGTGTTGGAACATCTAAACTGCCAGTTACAACAAGCATGTTTGACATGTCCTTTGATTTGACACATTCAGTGATATTTGTACATATGATGTCAATTAATTGTGTCTTGTTTTGAATGTTTGTCAGAACAACAGACTTGGATGGTAAAGGAGTTTGTCTGGTCAGCTTATGGGCCCTTCCTGCTGCTTTGCCACGTTCAGCTCGTGTAGTGGACTTTATACTATATGCATAGTATCGATCAAATACTAAATACACTCGACTGCATTTGAGCTTCCGCAACACATACTCTGTAACATTCGACACAACGTCAGAAACAGTTCCTTTTGAAGGCCAATGGACAATCCATAATATCGCAGAGCCATCTATTATCACTGCTTCTGGTACAGCATACAAACGTGCAGATACTTCAATGCTTGTTTTATTCTTCAATACAGCTTTGTTCTTTGCAATACGCATGTCACCTGAATCCAGAAACATTGCAGTCGGAATTGGTGCCAATTCATATTTCAGCACATCGTCCATTGTGAGTGAATCACGAGAGAGTTGCAACGCTATCACACGTGAGTAAATCAATGCTGTATCAACCACATCAACTTCTCCAACTGTGATAGATTTTGTTACTGATTCCATTGTTACCACTTTCTTACTTAGCGGTGCATAGAATCCATCAGGTAAGTTTGATTTGAACGTCTGTAACTGCATACAGCCTATCTCATGAGCTCTATCCACATTGACTGCATTGGTTGCCACTTTCCCGGTAGCAGTGTTCACCAATTCCTCTGGATGTTCTTCTGGAATAAGTGGCGAGATACATGTACTGAGCATATCACGAATCTTCTTTCTGTCTTCGTTATCCAATTTAATTCTGGATATACTCTCTTCTTTATGAGATGTTACATGACTGGACTTGTAGTTTTCATCCAGTTCCACCAGGTCTTTCTGCAGCTGACTTCTGATGTGTAGACCGAGTGTCCAGCGCTGCAAGGCTTTCTGGTTAAGTGTAATACCTATTACTCCACCTGGACCATGGCCATATCTCATCATAGTTGTTTCATTCATCATGTCGCTCCAAATGGCATTCCATAGGCCTGGCGTATGTCGCATAACATGTTCCTTGTCCATGAAATGTTTAAGGAGATCTTTAGGCATCTTTGCCATCTTCATGGAATAGATCGTGCCATATCGGAAGTAGTTCCAGTGGGCAGCAGCTCCAAAGTATGGAAGCATACGATCAGTAGCTAGTAAGTGAAGTGGCCACTCACCTTCTCGTTCTGCGCGGACATACAGCATCATGATCAGTACTGGTTTAATCAAGGAATCAAGCCAGAGACGAGTAGTACGACTTTGAATTGCTCTCTGCTCGAGGATCAACATCAGCGATTCGAAACTCTGCACATCTTCATGCATAAATACTGTACGTAGAACTTTTACAACCACCATCCTTAATGCGCGTATGTTCTGGGGGAACTACATGTCTAGCATGGGTAAGTATGTCACTTTAGTTGCTGGTTGTAGTGTCCATCCAGCTTCTCGAACTTCTTTCACATTGAAACCATTGTACTCGGGTGTCTTATCATCACTGATTATTGATTTCAAAAACATGAAGTCAATATGCTGAGCCCTTTGTAATGAAACAACTTGATGGGCCAGCACTTTAAGGGCTGTCACTGCATGTTTAGCTTCACTACTTGGCATTGGTAATGACATGTGTCCACATCTTGAACTTTTATGTCCTTCAAGTCTACTTTTCGCAACCTGTTTATGAATTTGTTTGCTTCTTTGTATTCACTGGCTGATCCATTTTCCTGGGTTATGATCACAGCCATATTGTGTGTTTGTTTAATACCATTAGGAGATGCGATATTGGCATCAAAGTTGTCACCAACAGCTTGCACAAGCTTCCCTCCAGACACTAGGCATTTTTGTTTCCCAGTTTTAACAGCATCAGCAGCAGCAGAGGCAGTAAACTGTTGGAACTCATCGTATGTAGTTGCAATGCCAAAACGATGCAGTTCTGTGATTAACTTCTTACTCTGCAGTAAGTTTGTAATTGCAAGTTGAAGTTGCGTTGGTGACTTGCTAATGTGGCTCGTTATTACAGAAGCCACAAAGGCTGATGGCAAATCGGGAACTTTTGATTCTTCGAGGAGTTGGAGTAGAGTTGAACTGACACCAGTGTTAATGTTATCTTTGTTAAGTCTCACATTGTACACAGATTTATCTGGTTTTGCAGTTTCTTTCACAATATCAGTAGCAATTTTCTTAAGGTAATTACTGTCATCATTTGCGGCTACAATATTTATGGCACATGTTTTTCTGAAAACGAGCAAACTAGCAACACCAGGTGATGACAATACAATTAATGGATCACCAAAATGGTCACAAACTAAACTAATCAGAGTTTTACGACAAAGACTACTACCACCATACTCCTGATATATATCTAGCAATTATACACTATTCCATATGTGCTGTTCATCAAGCAACATACTGTTGATGACTCCTTTAAATGCTGCATCCACTTCCCCACCAGGATTTGCTGTGGTTAAAAGATCAATGTACTTTGAGTGCATGAATAGTGCTTTGCAGTCATGGTGGTACCGCGCATCTGCTGCATGAAGATCAGCGATTGCCGCAGATATTCTAATGCGCACTTGGTTGGACCACTCATCATTTCGGATGTCACACACAGAAAGGATGACATCCTTAAATGTTTTCTGGTTGGGACGATCCACAGTCCTCACAACTGAGTATCTTCTCCATCTATCTGCATGCGTAGGGTCACGTTCTGCACAACACTCGACACAAAATAAGCAGTCTGTGATGAAAGAGAATATTTTCTTTTCCGAACGACGTGTACGTTTCTGTGCTGGTTCACCTACTGCTGCTTCTTTAAGTTTCTTCTTTTTAAATCGTTCAATATGTGTCATTGATGTGTATGTAGACACACATGATCTGTGACAATGTATTGTTAAGTGTGTATCTGCTGTCAACTGTTCGTGTAAACGTTTGTGTAGATCATCTCCACGTATCTGACTTGCAGCGATTATGGACTTTACACGAGCTGGACCTACAGTACTGACATCTTCTTCTCGACTGCAATTAAATATACAATGTTCAGCCTCTTGTGTACTCATTACTTCATCAGAGGGTGGTACTCATGGCATCCTATTGGAAATTATATCTGTAAAGGAAACAAACATGCCACATCTGTTAAATGCTCACCGTTTGACATCAAACAAATATTACTTAATATGGCTTCCAGAATCCATGATGGTGAATTATTTTACAGTTACTAAACATGAACCAGTACC
>NC_054709.1:7341405-7346405 GCF_016097555.1 Gigantopelta aegis | reverse complement strand
AATGTCTGCTACCAGGTCTGACCCCTCCTCCCCATCCGAATGTCACTGGCCGGACTTGGGGCGGGCAGCGTCATAATTTAAAATGCGCCGAGATGTCACTGAACCGACATTCCTCTTATTTTCATTTCGTGTCAAAGTCACGTGTGAGGTAAACCAACGGAGTCGGCGTTTTTCTCACAAGAGCTCAAGTCAAGTTACATAACTGAGGACGGAAATACTTAGTCCAATTTCCACTTTGCGTTGGTGGCTAAGAGGCGTTCCATCGCTTTCTCAAAGTGTTTATCAAACAGAAGTTCTAGTCGGTGTATTTCTCTATACCACTCCGAATGTTTAAAGCTGCATTCCCCGGAATTGGCCACTGGCGAAGTCAGAGACTAAGTCCAGGGTGCTCGTGCCTGAACCCTTGTGGACATGGGCACGTAAATAGAGTTCCCGATTCCCAGTGTGACGGGTATAAGTTAAATATACTACTCAATCTTTGCTAGGGGTATATCAAATATATGTCATGGTCAGCAATTTGTGCACATCTAAAATGTATGCAACAGCTGATTGATGAGACTATGTGGTGTGGATGGTCCATAGATCCCCACAGTTATGTATGACTGCAGTTAGATATTTCATCCATCGAATACAATACATGCATTTACTTGACGTTTTCCCACCAATTTCCCTAGCGAAATTTGAGTAGTATATTTAATCATTTAGAACACACAATCATATGTTTTGTCATATTTGATACAGTGAATTTCATTTTCGACTGGTAGGCCTACGCTATTCGCCAGACACAGATTTCGCCCCAGCCTCGGTGAGTTTTGGTTCTTAGTGGTTTTTCCGTCGAACACCATTCTGGTCACTGGGATCGATCCCCACCAGGGCTATTTCTTGTTCCAGCCAGTGCACCACGACTGGTATGTCAAAGGCCGTGGTATGTACTACCCTGTCTGTGGGGTGGCGCATATAAAAGAACCCTTGCTGCTAATCGAAAAGAGCAGCCCATGAAGTGGCGACAGCGGGTTTCCTCTCTCTACCTGTGTTGTCCATAACCATATGTCTGACGCCATATAACCGTAAAGAAAATGTGTTGAGTGTGTCGTAAAATAAAACATTTCAGGTCAGATCAAACTCAGTTTTACATGCCTATAACCACACACGGTTCAGGCTTGCCCACACTGGGACCGATCCCAATATGGAGGGGGGGGGGGGGTGTCTTTCTTTCTTTCTTTTAAATTATGTTCGTGCTTATATCCAATTAAGGTTCAAGCACGCTGTCCTGGGCACACACACCTCAGCTATCTGGACTGTCTGTCCAGGACAGTGGGTTAGTTGTTAGTGGTTAGTGAGAGAGAAGAGGATATATTGGTCTTACACTTACCCGTCAAGTAGTTAAAAATCGCTCTAGGTGGAAGCCGGTACCGGGCTGCGAACCCTGTACCTACCAGCCTTATGTCCTATGGCCTAACCACGACACCGCCGAGGCCGGTCTGGGGAGTTATTTGGTATTATATGGCTATTATAGACGCACGCACAACAAAAACAGTACTGCCATTTCACCGCCGCTCTGTGTTACAATCGGGGGGCGGATCCAAGACCTTGTAAAGGGTGTGTGTCACAAAATGTTTTTAATAAAATGGCAATTTAAGTTTGCGAAGACCAATGAGCCCAGCAACAATATTTGTACAATGGTTTTGGGGAATGTTTCCCGAAATATATAAAATAAAGATGCCATGAGGCGCATCTTCAAGGCAGCTTAGTGTTGTATGTTGTCGATGATAAATTTACCCCCACCTCCCCTCAAAAAAAAAAAAAAAAAAAAAAAAAAAAAAAATAAAAAAAAAAAAAAAAAAAAAAAAAAAAAAAGGAAAAAAGAAAAAACAAACAAAAGGAAGTAAAAAGAGCACTTCAAAGTATTTAAACAGAAACTGAAACCTACCGCCACAGAAATACGCACGTACGCACGCATGCAGACACATACGCACGCACGCACGCAGACGCACAAACACATCCAGATACAATCCCGGGTTTGTTTTGTTTAACGACACCTCTAGAACACATTGATTTATTAATCATCGGCTATTGGATTTCAAACATTCGGTAATTTTGACATGTATTCTAAGATACGAAACCCGCTAAAAATTTTTCATTAGTAGCAAAGGATCTTGTATATACACCATCCCATAGACATGATAGCACATGGCCTTTGATATACCAGTCGTAGTGCACTGGCTGGAGCGAGATATAGCCCAATGGTCCCACCGACGGGGATCGATCACAGACCGACCGCGCATCAAGCGAGTGCTTTACCACTGAGCTACGTCACGCCCCTGGCCTAGCTAAACCTCAAGAAATAAGGTATTATTTGTTAACTTAAGACGATATATATGAACACACAGCGCCCTCTTAGAGTCATCTAGAACGTGCCCCAACATGTAAGCGGAAGGCACGGCGGAAGCAAGTAGACATTGGGAAGGGGAGAGTGAGATCGGGGGCGCAAAGCAAAGTTTTTTAGGGGGTTCGATGGTATGCTCCGCCGTAAAAATTTGAAAACAAGATGCCCTGAAATGCAATTTACTGCAACCTACAAGTAATATTCATCTTTTCCGCAGTCTCCAACCTGCCCCCCCCCCCCCCCCCACCCCCCCTACTTCGCCCCATCCCCCTGCTCCGCCGGACGTGATCTGGAGAGGGACAGAAGCTGTGTTCACTCTTAACTAGTTAAACTATTTTAACCATACTGGTTTAGCTAATGCAAATAGAAATGACGAGCGTCCACACGTGTAACAACTATACCGGTATAAGGCCGAAATGTACTTATCCGCACTTGCGCAAGATATCAAAAAACACAATAGGCTACGTATCTGTTAGGTCGTTACTAACGCACTGCATATCACCGTAATTTCCCACTTATACTAGTTTAACTTTAACAGTTTTAGTTATACCAGTTTAACTAAACCACATAACAAAGTGTTTTAGCTATGTTTGTTTAACGATACTCCCCTCTCCCCTCCCACCGACGGATCCATTGTAATATGTTCTGTTTTAGCCTGTGTTATTCAGTTGATATACTAAAGGTTGCGATATATGCCATGTAGTCTGCAAACAATATGTCATATTACACCATTTACACAACCACCACCCCACAAATACACACACACACACACACACACACACACACACACACGCGCGCGCGCGCGTACACATAAAACAACAACAACAAACACTACTTCTGTTTTAATAATAATGCGTTACTGTTACCGACGTTTATTGTCAGCGGCCTTCGCTGTCGCGTATTTGCCTTTTTAATACATGACATATAGAAAGTTAGTTTTGTTTAACGACACTACTAGAGGACATTGATTTATTAATCATCGATTATTTTATGTAAAACATTTGGTAATTTAGTCATATAAGTTTCACTTTTTTTTCCATGAGCAGCAATATATATTTGTTTATCAGGACAGCATGTACCAAAGCCTATGGTATACCAGTCGTGGGGCTACATTACATATATCACAACCTTTAATATACCAACTGAAAAACAACAACAACAAACACTGGTTGAAATGACGCATTGCACAATGGATCCGCCTGGGGGATTCGATCCTGCTTCCCTTCACAATTACTCGAGTGCAACTCTTGAGCTATGCACACGCACACACACACACACACACACACACACACACACACACACACACACACACACACACACACACACACACACACCACCACACACCGCCCTCTCTACTTGACATGTTTCACTTGTCTGAGCACGTTGATGACGGTGGCCACGACTCTAGGAGGGGACTGTATTGTTACACACACCATCTTAATTTATCAGATAACACTTTATCTCCTGCATTCCAGCGCGCGGTACGAATTCTAATTTATCTGTACTAGGCCCACGGTAGGGATGGTTCAAATGATAAAAAGGTTAAACATAGAACACATTGATTTATTCATCATCGGCTACTGGATGTCAAACATTTGGTAACTCTGACATATAGTCTTAGAGAGGAAACCCGCAACATTTTCCCATTTTTAGCAAGGAATCTTTTATATGCATCATTCCACAGACAGGATAGCACATACCACGACCTTTAATATATCAGTCGTTGTGCATTGGCTAGGATGAGTCGGCTATTGAATGTCAAACATTTGGTAATTTTGACAAATTTTTAGTCTTAGAGAGGAAACCCGCTATATTTTTCATGCCCCATATTATACACCATGCCACATACAGGGTAGCACATACCACTAGAGCACATTTATATAATACTGATATTATTGTGACCATCCCCATCTCGTTCACAACATTATGTGTCTCACATATGTCGTTGTGTGTGTGTGTGTGTGTGTGTGTGTGTGTGTGTGTGTGTGTGTGTGTGTGTGTGGTAATGGGTACCATAGGTTTGCCTCATAAATTGTTATTCAAAATCATATTTTCAGATTATGTCGCATACTCTTTATAAAGAAGAATAGATAGAAATATTTTGTACCCCCAGGGTTACAAAGAAAGCAATGTTTTATTTAAGGATGCACTCAACACATTTTATTTACAGTTATATGGCGTTTATAATTATTACTTTTTTTTTTTTTAAAGGAAGTCCTTAGTCTGGGGACCCCTCTGGCAGGGGGGCTCGGGGCAATTTCCCCCACTGATCTTGACCTTGTGTTGACCTTTTGAACCATAAATGGTATTTCTCAAAATGCTAACCGGTTTTTATTTTAATCAGTAATGTGTAAATAAACATCTCCACTCTGTTGTCAGATTTTAACATTTTGGTTTGTCAGAACTAATTGTTTTTCATATGGGCCTTCTGTATATTCGTTTTTAAACGAGTTGTAAGATAAATGGTATGACACAGGTCACAAAACTGGGTGTCACCGGATTCACAAAGGGAGTTAATTTGTGAAACATTTTTAAAAGAAAAAAAAGTGTTACACTTTTATGAATTATTCAAGTAGACGTACAGTTTTATTTTTGTCACTAATTGTTGCTAATG
>NC_054709.1:7296405-7336405 GCF_016097555.1 Gigantopelta aegis | reverse complement strand
GTTACTTTATGTTCACTGTTTTTATTTTTCTTGTAGACGTTCATCATCAGCAAACTTCGCCAACTGTCGCAAGTACACCAGGATGTAATTGACTGGTGGACGGGGCTGGTCAACCGAGGGGACGGGAAACGATGGGTGTGGTCTGATGGAAGCACAGTCAACATGACATTCATGTCAGTCAATTGTTTTTGGGTTATTTTTTAATTTATATTTTTGCATTATATATTCAAAATAACAATGTCGAAACTGAAAGCAGCCATTGGCTGAAATATGCAAAATACTCACATGCCTATCAAAGAATGAATGAATGAATGAATGTTTAACGACACCCCAGCACGAAAAATACATCGGCTATTGGGTGTCAAACTATGGTATATGCAAACAATAAGTGATGATCAACATCAATATAACAATTCAACAGTTACACACGCCTATCAATGCAATACATAAAGCATATCTTGTTACCGTCTTAAGATATTGTGCGAAGGTTAGAATAGCGGCATTCACAAGTCGACCAACCCAGAATTAATTTTAATTTAAAGTTTTTAAGACATTTTTCATTTCTATACAAAGTTTAAAAATATACTTATCTTGATTTTTGTACTGTATTGTATCCCCCCCCCCCCCCCCCGAGCTCTTTAAGTTACACTGTGGTGTTGCATTACTTTATTTTTAATATAAATAATCATGTTCATATAGTTACCTTTATTAGACACCAAATAACCGATGTGTCCTTTTTGTGCTGGGGTGTCGTTAAACATCAATCATTCATTCATTCGCCATTCTACCTGAGCAGGATAAAGCCGATATCCTAAGTCAGTAACCGGTTATTGTATTTATCTTGCAGTCCTACACAATATGAAACATAGTTGAATGAACAGTTTTATTTCATAACTTTACCGTTTTCTAGCGTAGTAGACCCATGGCATACTTTGTCGCCTACAATATCTATACATCAAAACAAAATAGTAACTGTTCTTATATAACAACAGTTTATTTCTTAGTTTAAAAATAAAAAATGTCTTCAAAACAGTTTTCAAAATAAAAACAATCAGCTAGAAATAAACGAATAAATGATTTTTAACAATTTAATATTCATTTACAGGTGTAAAAGGGATTTATATATATATATATATATATATATATATATATATTAGACCGTGGGCCCACTATAACCCTCTGCCCCCCCCCTACCCCCAGGGATTTTTCGAGATGAATATATCTTTGAAGCATATCCATAGACATATTCAAATCAGTTTGTCTGCAGGCAGTCTGTTGGTGGGTGTGCCTGTAGGGCACGTTTGGGTGTAGGCACCCTATTTATTTTTAACAGGGCAAATTTCTGATCATGGTCAATGTTCCACATAATTTTCAAAAATATTTGAAAATAATTCTGGACTATATCACTGCTTTTACTTTAAAGCGGGTTACTGGTGAATGTATGCCACCAAAAAAGTATACATTTTTGGCATCTGACTAAGCATAGTGAGTCAATGAATTTGAAATGTCCTGAGTATTACAAACATAGTATATGAAAAAACTGCATGGCAATGTTCAAGTTAACATCCAGACATATTTTGAACAAGTTTAAGACCAAATTATGAATGCTATTCATGCTAAATTATATGTTCATAACAACAAACCACAAAGCAATGCAATATATGTGGTATGGATATAGTACCGGGGGTATACTCACCAGCAAAAGTTACACAGTTCCCGACATACATAATTCTCTATGTACATGTGTATGTATACATACCGTACCTAAAACATTCTGATCCTTTTATTATTGTATTGTATTTAATATCTGAAGGCAGCATTACTTAAATATGGTGCAGTACATTCTGTATAATCCATTAACATGAATATTTTGAATATTTTTATGTTACACACAAGTCTTACAAACATAAAAAGTGAATTTACATATCATTCTAGGCAAGTCTGCATTACATATACAATTTATCTGTCTCACAACAGTTCATCTTACAATAGCAAGGTTTTTTGTTGCTTTTTGTAATATTTTAGAATTGCAGTTCTATTTATATTATGCTTAACTTATGTTTTGGTGCATATATTGTCATCAGGCAAATATCTAGCACTATAAAAATCTAACTTTCATTCCCAATTCTCAATCATTTTATGTGACCCAAATATGATATATGTGAAGTTTACAATTTTCTATTTCTACATCCTTCCTTTTATTCTATTAAGTAGATGTTAATAACAATTACAAAACAATATAATATGATATATGAATAATTATATACTTCTCAAAATAAGTTACTAGTAAGCAATGCCAGAAATGTATTCCTATTTCAATCTTATCATCTGACTCAAATATAATGTCTATTATGTTCACAATATCTGTAATTTCTTATTTTGTCCTCTGGGCCTTTGCTCTTGTTCCTCCCTCAGTATGTCAACAGCTCTTGTTATCAGATCACAAACCATCCAATTCAGCTTCAGTATTTCGTTAGACATTTCTCAGCCATTTCTATGTGGTTGAGGAATACCCTGGACTTCGTGATATGACTAATACCATATGAGACCATGGCAATTTGCTCTCTTCCAATTTGCTCTATTGGTACAGCATATTTTCAGGGAATATCTACTGGATGGAAGGTTTGCAACTAATCCACAGTAGCATAATAACAGCATTCGTGGTTTGGCACTAAATTTCTCATGAGAAAGGGGTTCTCCCAAGACACACTTGATCTAAGGAATCCCTACAAAAGTCTTAAGAGACTAGAAGACCATTTAAATGAAAAAAAGAAAACTCTGCCCTCAGCTTCTTGGGAAGAGGGTTCTATTTGTGAGACAAAGTACATGTTTCAAACGCAAACCATGTCTGAGGGTGTTGTAAAGTGCACAAGAAAATGCAGAAACAAAGATTATACTTCAGTGTCTGTACATTACTGCCAGTTCACCATCCCAGATACGGACATTTTTATACACTCAATTTGGCAACAAGAGGCATCATTAAGTATGCAGGGAAGACACCAACTAGCAGTTCCAGCTGTGCTTGCCATTACTGGCTATGATACCAACAGTGCTTTTATGCAGAATGGAAAACTGGAGGTTTTGAACATTATCAAGCAACACCAAGACTTCCTTGAAATGTTGTTAGCTCATGGAAGTTCAGCAACAATTAATGTTCATATATTTAAGAAGCAGATCATTTCATATACCTTCTCTATGGGAGTGCAGGTGCGAATAACATACAAAAACATCATGACTTGAGAAATATCTGGAAATGTTTGTTGCCAAACCAAGGATGATAATATTGAACTACAGTAGAGTATAAATCAGCCTTCTCCACTCTACATGTATGTATTCACGGAGAATGCACATAAAGAGAACAAATTGCCAAGTTGTCATTTGGTATCAGTCCTGCCACGCATATCAGGCTATTCCCCAACCAAATGGTCATATGGCTGAGAAATTTTAGAAGGCACACTAGAGATGAAATAGTGATATGTTACCATGACAGCTGATGGACATACTGATGGGGGAACCAGAGCAGAGCCTGGAGAAGGAGAATACCAGAAATTGTGAACATGACAGACATACTTAAATTGCATGAAAATGCAAAGGAATATGAAAGGAAGTCAAAACTTTCCTAGACAATATTTGATGTAGACACTAATTATATACACCTGAACATACGTTAAGCACAATATAAATATAAAGGCAAATCTAAAAATATTACAAACACAGACTAATATAAGATGAACTTCTGTGAGATAGACGACTTGTACATGTAATGCAAAAGAAAGTATGGTAGGTACACAAAACTGATGCTTTAAATTTTTAACACTGGTGTTTAGTAAAGAGGGACATATTCATAATATTGATGCACATTGTCACGGGGATCCTATAATACCCGTAACTGAATGAAACACGATTGTCCCAAATATCTCTCCTAACTGTATATCTATTAGATCTCTCTGTAACAGGCAGTTATACCCGCTGTGGCTCGTCTCTAGGTATGATCAGAGATACGATCTTATATAAAGTATATATTATTATAGCACGTTTAGTTCACTAGAAAACACAACAAAACACAATACACTTTGGAATTTGTATTAACCTAAGCTGACAAATGTACTGCCGCAGTAGTTAATTAATAACAACAATAATAACAACCCAGAACTGATCACTTAATTAGTTAATCTCTAGGTGTCTAGTTTACACAATATGCTAATCACTTCACCGTGACACAACACCCACACGTGTGATAATTGAGAAACGCTAACACACACACGTGTAATAATGGAGAAACGCTTCGAGGGGAACTTAATTAATAAAGGAATTACCACTCCATTCCTAACTGGTTAATTTTTAATTAACCCTTAACTACTCATTCAGTAACCTTGTAACACAGGATTAATACTGGTACCTATCACAATAAAGACAATAACCTACAGTGTACCTAGGTCTTCTAGGATGACTAGCTAAGCTTTATATTACCAAATACTCGTATAATGTTAGAACAAAAAGTCTACGATTTACTTCGTCAGATGACCGAAGACACTCTCTAAGGAATATTGGTATAATACAGTATTAAAATATTTAAAGTCACATCAATCACATCAAGGTTATACAACAGAGCAGAAATAATATATTTACCAAAGTCCAAACGGACTAACGTTCCCGGGAAGCCTTCCTTTTTGGTTCTCCTTGATATCTCTAAAACCCTAGCTATTTATTCAAAACTCTCAGAGACAGCGAATATCGCCTGGGGGTACAAGGCGGTACCTCACGTATCATGTGGATTTTCCACAACCACCACGCCGGCATATTTTTCTCTGATCGTCAGACTGGCTGTCGCCATCCGCGAGCAATCCCCTGGCCATAAACAGCACTACCGGATATATTACGTAACTACTAGCCACATGGCCTCCACACCTGCGCTGGGTGTGTATTAGAAAAGCTCGATGACAGTCGCGCAAAGGTATCACGTAACAAGTTGCCCATCTGGGCTAAGTGCATTTGGAACTGCACACGGCCTTCTAAAACAATTAATATCGCCACAGGCGAAAACAAATTAAGAGCATGTACCGTCACACACATACATGTATACTCAACGAAATTAATTAAGGGCTAGTAAACTTTCTTATATTGTAATATAATTCTTTGTTACTGTCATATTATTTTAGCATGTTTTGGTCATATATATGGCTTCTATACATTGTTTCAGTAAACTTTTACTGGTTATACACGCAAAAGACACTGGGATTTCACATACTTAAAAATATTGAAATGAGCATTAGGCAAGTATTTGTTACACATTTGTTCAGAATGTTTTTTGTCATTGTGTTCCCTCAAAATTGTTATTTAAGTCATTACGTTTAAGAACATGCCACGATGCTGACAACTTTCAACAGAACAAGTTGTATTTTCCCCCATATTTAAAGGAAAATGCTAAAATATCTATTGGACCTTAATTAATTTTGTTGAGTATAGTATAGGCAGATATACCGAACCATATTTGAATAATGCTGCCTCAATATATTAAATACAGTGCAATTTTTAATAGTAAAAGGTTCAAGCAGCCCAAAATATGTGTAAATATAGAAAATAATGCATTTCAGGCATTGCTTAACCTTTGCCGATGAGTATATCATTATTCATACCACATATTGCATTGTTATTTGGTTTGTTACTATTAACATCTAGTATAGGATGAATATCATTCATTTTGGCCTTATATCGGTATCTGGCCCATGGACTATATATATATATATATATATATATATACAGAGAGAGAGAGAGAGAGAGAGAGAGAGAGAGAGAGAGAGAGAGAGAGAGAGAGAGAGAGAGAGAGAGAGAGAGAGAGAGAGAGAGAGAGAGAGAGAGAGGCTGAGGGAGAAAGACAGACACAGAGATACCGACCTCTTAAATGTATTAGTATACCATCTACTCCTCGTTTCAGCCCGTGGAAGGGCCAGCGCCCCACGGCGACGAACAACAAGATGCAGTGTACGACAATCAACATGCTTCAGTTCCAAACGACCGGCTGCCTAGCTTGGAAACGAATCTTGTGTGAACGCTCTAAAAGTAAAGTGTACTGCTAATGTGATGTCCACTTCTAATACGTATCCAGCAATTAGTCTCACTACATGGCATAAAGATTATATATACCTAATGGCATGCTTAAATAGACGATTACTCATTTGGGAAGGAGGCCATATTGAAAAATGGTAGCCATCTTGGAATTTATTGGAATACCGGCAGGAGGAGGCCATATTGAAATATGGTAGCCATCTTGGAATTTATGATAGATAACGTTGTTTTTGTAATAAGTGACTCAATAATATTATACTTACCAAATGCTATGTTTGTATAAACTAATGCACGATTTAAAAAAGGGGAAATTTAAAAGAACGTGTTGTTCTGTAAGAACTGATACTACCCTCGTCGTTTTCCTGCCCCTCCAGTTAAAGCATTATGAGCTGCTCCAGAAACAACAACAACAGCGAACACACACACTCCCCCCCAAAAAACAACAACAACCCCATCACAAACAAACAAAAACAAAAAAGACAAAAAAATTAGAAAAAAACACCCCCACCCCTACCTCCTCCCCACCATAAAAAACCCACAAAAACCACAAAAACAAAACAAAACAAAAAGAAGAAAAAAATCGGAAAAAAGTTCATATTTAAAACCTTAATTCACTGGGTACATTTCATCCGTAGTTCCTCATTACTGGTCAGTTATTATCTAAATAACACACAATATCGTCTGCGTACTTCTAACATGGCAAAGTCGACACTGAAAAAATGTGTTTTATTGTTTATTTTCTTCTTGTTGTTTCTCTCTTTATGACCCGTTTTACCGTATTTATCAAGGTATACCTCTTTATAACCCGGTTTACCGTACTTATCAAGCTATACCTCTCTATAATCTGTTTTACCGTATTTATCAAGGTGTACCTCTTTATTGCCCGTTTTACCGTATTTATCAAGGTATACCTCGTTATAACCTGTTTCACCGTATTTATAAAGGTAAACCTCTTTATAACCCGTTTTACCGTATTTATCAAGGTATACCTCTTTATAACCCGTTTTACCGTATTTATCAAGGTATACCTCTTTATAACCCGTATTACCGTATTTATCAAGGTATACCTCTTTATAACCTGTTTCACCGTATTTATAAAGGTATACCTCTTTATAATCTGTTTCACCGTATTTATCAAAGTAAACCTCTTTATAACCTGTTTTACCGTATTTATCAAGGTATACCTCTTTATAATCTGTTTCACCGTATTTATCAAAGTAAACCTCTTTATAACCCGTTTTACCGTATTTATCAAGGTATACCTCTTTATAACCTGTTTCATCGTATTTATAAAGGTATACCTCTTTATAATCTGTTTTACCGTATTTATCAAGGTAAATGTCTTTATAACCCTTTTTACCGTATTTATCACGGTGTACCTCTTTATAGCCCGTTTTACCGTATTTATCAAGGTATATCTCTTTATAACCTGTTTCTCCGTATTTATAAAGGTATACCTCTTTATAATCTGTTTTACCGTATTTATCAAGGTATACCTCTTTATAACCTCTTTTACCGTGTTTATGAGGGTACACCTCTTTAGAACCCGTTTTACCGTATTTATCAAGGTATACCTCTTTATAACCCGTTTTACCGTATTTATCAAGGTACACCTCTTTATAACCGGTTTTACCGTATTTATCAAGGTACACCTCTTTATTACCCGTTTTTTCGTATTTATTAAGGTATACCTCTTTATAACCCGTTTTACCGTATTTATCAAGGTATACCTCTCACGTGTGACGACTCGCAACAATGGGAAGCTGTGAACGGATCGTGTTACAAGGCGTTCAGCGGCAAACTCACTTTCACTGACGCAAGGTAAATCATACATTGCAATCGTGTGTTTGAGTTGTATGTATTAAATATTATAAGTCAGTATAACCTTTATTTATTTCATCATCATCATCATCATCATTATTTTTATTATCACTATCATTTGTTACTAAATCGCTCTCCACACTAATCCTGTACATATCCTGTATATCCAGTGCACCCCGACTGGTATATCACAGACCGTGGTATGTGCTATCCTGCCTGTTGGATGGTACATATAAAAGAACCCTTGCTACTATTGAAAGCTGTAGCGGGTTTCTTCTCTATACCTGTGTCAATATGACCATATGTATGACATATAAACATATACAGAAAGTGGCATTACCAGTGCAATCAAACTGTTTCTTATCTCTGGAACTTACTGGTAAAAAATTATTATTTCGATACTTTTATGTCCACGGGCCGTAAAAGTTAAATCTAGAATTTATGTTAATCTTTTTTCAAACTCGAAAATTAGTGTAACTCAAGAAAAAAAGTGTTTTGCTTAACGACACTACTAGAGCACATTGATTTATTGATAATCGGCTATTGGATGTCAAACATATGGTCATGTTGACAACCTCAGAGTGGAAGCCCGCATTATTTTTCCATTAGTAGCAAGGGATCTTTTATATACACTATCCCACATACAGTGGGATGGTGCATATAAAAGATCCCTTGCTGCTAATCAAAAATAGTAGCACATGAAGTGAGTGACAGCAAGTTTCCTCTCTCAATATCTGTGTGGTCCTTAACCATATGTCTGACGCCATATAACCGTAAAATAAAATGTGTTGAGAGCGTCGTTAAATAGAACATTTCCGTTCTTCCTAACCCACAGACAGGATAGCACATACCACGGCCTTTGATTAACTGGCCGGCACGAGTGTAACTCCAGAAGTTTTAAAGTTATAACAATAATTCGGTCACTGCTACAAGCTGCCCATTGGTACAACATTTTCTTTAGATTTACTCCATTTTTTAAATTAAAAACTTAAATTTTATACATAGATTTTTCAATCGAAAAATACACATCTTTAAATCTATGAAGTTCAGGGAGCTGGATGTATTTCAGTGGTAAAGAGCTCGCCTGATGCGCGGTCGGTTGGGGATCGATCCCCATCTGTGGGTTCATTGGATTAGTTCTCGTTCTAGCCAGTGAACCAAAACCATTTTATCAAAGGCTGTGGTATGTGACATCCTGACTGTGGCATGTTACATATAAAACTCCTTTCTTAATAATGGAAAAATGGGGGGAAATGTAACGTGTTTCCTCTCTAAGACTAGATATCAACATTAATGTTTGACATCCATTAACCCGATGATTAATAAATCAATGTGCTCTAGTAATGTCGTTAAACAAAACAAACTTTAACTTTGAATGTTAGCTCACATAACATAGCTCGAACTTAAGAATTTGTCTCCCACGAAACATCCCACCGACGGCTATTTTGAGCCTGCCTGTGTTAATTTGTTTTTTAAAGTGCCAAATAAACATGACTGAAAGGCTATTTTGCTGTATGTAGACACATTGCAAATGTTAAATATTGGTAGACAATGTACACCAGGTGTATATATTTTTCATTGTTGAGGAACTTTACCGAAGGCAGAAAAGTGCAATCTACATGATGTTCTCTATCTACGGCAATTTATATCTCAACGACGGCAATTGCCGTCGGTGCTGTCTTTAAGTTCAAGCCCTGTACAATTAAATTCTATATTTGTATCTGTTTCAGTTTATCGTGTCAAAAATACAGCGCGCAGCTTCCGACAGTTGACAACTGGGACACCCAGGTTTACTTGTGGGACAAAACACGAAACATCGGCGGAAATATCTGGTCAGGTCTTTACTCAGACCTAGAGGTATGCAAGGGCAGATGTAGATTGTTTTAGAAAGGGGGGGGGGGGGGGGGGGGGGTGGGTTGGGGGGGGGGGGCATGTTTAAATATGGCACCTACGTTTATTGCCAAAAGCTTATTTTAATATTACGATGATGTATCCATATGTACATGTATTAGCATTAATATTTTTGGTTTTTAAAATTTAGTATAAATGTGAATATTTGTTTATTGTATACATCGTCTCTCATAATTCCCCATGGAATGGCTTATGTACTTTTATATGTTTATTTTAAATATAATTATGTTGTACATGAGGTGAGACGTAAATAAAGATATATGTCTGTCTCTCTGCATAGAGGTAGGGGTGCAACGTATTAATGTGACACATACTGAATTAAAAACAATTACACGGATATGATAGTTCTAAATGTGGATGGGGTGGGGGTGGGGTACGGGGCATGGAGCGAACCTCAAAATCCTTCTGCTGAATATCGTTTTTTCTTTTTCTTGACTGGGTTTTTTCTTGTTCCAACCACTGCACCATGACCCGTGATATGTGCTTTTCTGTCTGCGAACCTGGCCGTAGTATATGTTTTGCTGTCTGTGAGAAAGTGCATAAATGTTCCCTTGCTGCTGATGAAAATATGTAGCGGGTTTCCTCTGATGACTACGAGTGAGAATTACCAAATGTTTGACATCCAATAGCCGATGTTCCATCAGTCAAAGTGCTCTAGTGGTGTCGTTAAATACAACAAACTTTAACTTTAATTTGAAATCGATATGTTTCATAATTGCTATGTGATAAAGTAATATCGTTATCTCATGTTTTAGGGAAAGTCGATAACGTGGAAATGGATAAATGGAGACGATTTTACTGGACAGAAGTTCTGGGCCCCCAACAATCCAGGAAACATCCGGTATGCTATCTCAGACATTACTGGACAAAACAGTCAACATGATGTCCATGTTAGACAGCCAGAACAGGCATACGTGCCCTCCCCCGCCACTGACTCTGCCTCTCTCTCTCTCTCTCTCTCTCTCTCTCTCTCTCTCTCTCTCTCTCTCTCTCTCTCTCTCTGTGTCTCTCTCTCTCTCTGTCTCTCTCTTTGTCTCTGTCTGTCTGTCTGTCTGTCTCTCTCTCTCTCTCTCTCTCTCTCTCTCTCTCTCTCTCTCTCTCTCTGTCTCTCTCTTTGTCTCTCTCTGTCTCTCTCTGTCTCTCTCTCTCTCTCTTTCTCTCTCTCTCTCTCTCTCTCTCTGTGTCTCTGTCTCTCTCTTTCTCTCTCTTTGTCTCTCTCTCTCTGTCTGTCTCTCTCTCTCTCTCTGTCGGTCTCTGTCTCTCTCTCTCTCTCTTCTCTCTCTCTCTCTCTGTCTGTCTCTGTCTGTTGTCTCGCTGTCTCTCCTGTCTCTATCTGTCTCTCTCTCTCTCTCCTCTCTCTCTGTCTCTCTGTCTGTCTGTCTGGTCCTCTCTCTGTCTCTCTCTCTCTCTCTCTGTCTCTTGCTCTCTCTCTGTCGTCTCTCTGTCTCTCTGTCTCTGTGATGATCTCTCTCTCTCTCCTGTCTCTCTCTCTCTCTCTCTCTCTCTGTTTGTCTCCTCTCTTGTCGTTCTCTCTCTCTCTGTCTGTCTGTCTCTCTTCTCTCGTCTATATCTGTGTCTCTCTCTGTCTCTCTCTCTCTGTCTCTCCCTTTCTTTCTCTCTGTCTCTCTGTGTCCGTCTTTCTGTCTCTATGTCTCTTGTCTGTGTGTCTCTCTGTGTGTCTCTGTCTCTCTCTCTCTCTCTCTCTCTCTCTCTCTCTCTCTCTCTCTATGTTGTTTGTGTGTGTGTGTGTGTGGTGTGGTGTGATGTGTACGCGCATGTGTGTGTGTGTATGTGTGTGTGTGTGTGCACGCGCCCTGCGTGCGAGCGAGCGTGTGTATAAACTCAAAACATCATCAGTGAATGTAGTGTGACGAGAACCTTACAATTAGCAAGTGATAACTAACATTAACATTAGAAGAAAGGAAGAAAGGAAGAAAGGAATGTTTTATTTAACAAAGCTAAACACATTTCATTTACTGTTATTTTATAACAGACAGGGCAGCACATATCACGACCTTGGTAACACCAGCTGTGACGCACTGGTAGAAACGAGAAAAAAACCCCAATGGGCCCACCGACGGTTAACATTGGATGGCTCTTCCAATCTTCACTAGCTCTTGTGATCAAAGATCCAAATCTCCAAACGGCGTAGTCCGATAAACATTCCATATCAACGCATATAAAACGTTTCTCGAAAATTGTTTTGGATTACAATTAAAGGGACATTCCTGAGTTTGCTGCACTTGTTAAGGTGTTATCGACTAACAGACTTTTTAACGATTGTAATTACATATCAAATATATTTTTTCTGCATAAAATATTAGTGGCTGTATATTAAACGTGTTTCTGATCGTTCTAATATTTGTACTAGGTTAAATTTTATCTTATTTCCTAAAATATTTTTTTCGTACGTACGAAATTATTTGAAGACAAACTTCAGTTTGGGCTTCTTACAACTATTAAGACGACCAGAAACACATTGAATATACAGACACTGATATTCTAAACAAGAAAATATATTTAATATGTAAGTTTAATAGTAAAAATATTTTATTAGTCGGAAACATCTTACAATGCAGCAAACTCAGGAATGGGGTATTGACGGATATACGTTTGTATGATAAAGAGGACCTTCATTATAGAAATAAAATACATCATATTAACTTACATTCTTATTTCAACAAATTTGGGCAATGGCAAAATATTTCCAACAAACAATGTATACGCCATTGTTGCAATTTGAAAACTGTCATTTATTGACAAAAATGCAAACAGCTAAAGGTAATACTAAACCAAATAACTTCCAGCTGGGTAAAAGTTCGAGGTGCACCAAACTTTTAATAGAGAAGTTAACCCTACAGTTCCTGTGATTGGTGATAAATGTGAGTGTATTGGTTGTAAAAGGAATTTAGTTTCACCTGGAGAAACATTGAATACATTTTTATTTCATCTAGTACCACTGTTTCATGTCGCATTGTGCTTGAAACATGTATGGGGTACCTATACAAAAAAGTACTCAAATTGTGTGCGGAACTAGGGTAGTCATAGATGCTACCCGTTATCTCTGAAATGAGCAGCTTGTCCACCATACTTTAAGGGTGAGGGGTGGTATTATTTATATCCTTGGTGTTTATGTCGATTGATACGCTGCATATAGGAGTTTTAGCCACATATGCTACTATTGTCGTCTATGAGATTTTATTTGGTAGTATACACCATAAAACAGTTTCAAAATCCATTTACTGACTATAAGCTAAACACATCAAAGGTCGTGGTATGTGCTATCCTGTCTGTTAGATGGTGCTTATAAAAGATCCCTTGTTACTAATGGAACGATGTAGTGGATTTCCTCTCTAAATGTATAAGTCCAAATGACATCTAATAGCCGATGATTAATAAATCAGTGTGATCTAGTGCACCGTAGTTCGGTCCTGGGGCCTAATTCACAAACATCTCTTAGGTTCTGCTAGACAACAAAGCATCCCCTTTGATAGTCTTTTAGCATTGCACTGCGAGATCGCAAAGTTGCGAGAGTTTAATGAATTAGGCCCCCATACGTTGCAACCAATTCTTAATTATAGGTTACCATAGGTTACTATTAGTTACAGACCTGGGGCCTAATTCACAAAGATCTCTTAGGCTCTGCTAGACAACAAAGCATCCCCTTTGATAGTCTTTTAGCATTACACTGCGAGATCGCAAAATTGCGAGAGTTTAATGAATTAGGCCCCCATACGTTGCAACAAATTCTTAATTATAGGTTACCATAGGTTACTATTAGTTACAGACCTGGGGCCTAATTCACAAAGTTCTCTTAGGCTCTGCTAGACAACAAAGCATCCCCTTTGATAGTCTTTTAGCATTGCACTGCGAGATCGCAAAGTTGCGAGAGTTTAATGAATTAGGCCCCCATACGTTGCAACAAATTCTTAGTTATAGGTTACCATAGGTTACTATTAGTTACAGACCTGGGGCCTAATTCACAAAGTTCTCTTAGGCTCTGCTAGAAAACAAAGCATCCTCTTTGATAGTCTTTTAGCATTGTACTGCGATATCGCAAAGTTGCGAGCGTTTAGTGAATTAGGTCCCTGAACAAGTTTCTAGGTGTTTCATTAGTACCACTCGATGGGACAGGTTCTACCCTGTGTTGTCGTATAGACCCGAATTCCAGTGATCTAGTGGTGTCGCAGAACAAAATAAAACTAACTCTTTTTTTGTTAAACAAAGCTAAGCCCAAACCTCTTTGATTTGCGATAAAATCGCCCTTGCTGTTACTTGTGAGTGCGATTTTCAGGGACCAGGCGAACAACACGTGTGTTGAGATCAGCCAGACCAAGAGAGCGCGCAGACTGTACTCGTGGTACGTGACGCCCTGTGACTCACTTCTGCAGTACGTGTGCCAGAAACCCCAGGGTAAGTATAGAGCGAACTCCTTATACTCGCTTCTGGAATACGTCTGTCAAAAATATCAGGGTAAGTATAGCGTTAACTTCTTATACTTGCTTCTGGAGTATGTCTTTCAAAAACCTCAGGGTAAGTATAGTGCGAACTCCTTATTCTCTCTTCTGGAATACGTCTGTCAAAAACCTTAGGGTAAAGTAAAGTATAGTTTGTTTTATTTAACGACGCCGCTAGAGCACATTGATTTTTAATCTTATCATCGGCTATTGGACGTCAAACATATGGTCATTCTGACACCGTTTTTAGAGGAAACCCGCTGTCGCCACATAGCCTACTCTTTTTTACGACAGGCAGCAAGGGATCTTTTATTTGCGCTTCCCACAGGCAGGATAGCACAAACCATGGCCTTTGTTGAACCAGTTATGGATCACTGGTCGGTGCAAGTGGTTTACACCTACCCATTGAGCCTTGCGGAGCACTCACTCAGGGTTTGGAGTCGGTATCTCGATTAAAAATCCCATGCCTCGACTGGGATCCGAACCCAGTACCTACCAGCCTGTAGACCGATGGCCTGCCACGACGCCACCGAGGCCGGTCCTTAGGGTAAGTATAGCGTGAAAGCCTTATACTAGCTTCTGGAGTATGTCTGTGAAAAACCTCAGGGTAAGTAGAGTGCGAACTCCTTATTCTCACTTCTGGAATACTTCTGTCAAAAACGTCAGGGTAAATATAGCGCGAAATCCTTATACTCGCTTCTGGAATACGTCTGACAAAATCCTCAGGGTAAGTCAACAAAGGCCATGGGTTGTACTATCCTGCATGTGGGAAGCACAAATAAAAGGTCCCTTGCTGCTAATCGGAAAGAGTAGCTCATGTAGTGGCGACAGCGGGTTTCCTCTCAAAATCTGTGTGGTCCGTAACCATATGTCTGAAGCCATATAACGGTAAATAAAATGTGTTGAGTGCGTCGTTAAATAAAACATTTCTTTTTTTCTTTCTTTTTCCTTATACTCACTTCTGGAATACGTCTTTCAAAAACGTCATGGTAAGTATAGCGCGAACTCCTTATTCTCTCTTCTGGAATACTTCTGTCAAAAACGTCAAGGTAAATATAGCGCGAAATCGTTATACTAGCTTCTGGAATATGTCTGACAAAATTCTCAGGGTAAGTATAGCGCGAACTCCTTATACTAGCTTCTGGAATACGTCTGTCAAAAACATCAGGGTAAGTATAGCGCGAACTCCTTATACTAGCTTCTGGAATACGTCTGTCAAAAACATCAGGGTAAGTATGGCGCGAACTCCTTATACCAGCTTCTGGAATACGTCTGTCATACACCTCAGGGTAAGTATAGCGCGAACACCTTATACCAGCTTCTGGAATACGTCTGTCATACACCTCAGGGTAAGTATAGGGCGAACTCCTTATACTAGCTTCTGGAATACGTCTGTCAAAAACATCAGGGTAAGTATGGCGCGAACTCCTTATACCAGCTTCTGGAATACGTCTGTCATACACCTCAGGGTAAGTATAGCGCGAACTCCTTATACTAGCTTCTGGAATACGTCTGTCATACACCTCAGGGTAAGTATAGCGCGAACTCCTTATACTAGCTTCTGGAATACGTCTGTCAAAAACATCAGGGTAAGTATGGCGCGAACTCCTTATACTAGCTTCTGGAATACGTCTGTCAAAAACATCAGGGTAAGTATGGCGTGAACTCCTTATACTAGCTTCTGGAATACGTCTGTCAAAAACATCAGGGTAAGTATGGCGCGAACTCCTTATATTAGCTTCTGGAATACGTCTGTAAAAAAACATCAGGGTAAGTATGGCGCGAACTCCTTATACTAGCTTCTGGAATACGTCTGTCAAAAACATCAGGGTAAGTATGGCGCGAACTCCTTATACTAGCTTCTGGAATATGTCTGTCAAAAACATCAGGGTAAGTATAGCGCTAATTTATTATACTTGCTTCTGGAATACGTTCTGTCAAAAACGTCAGATTAAGTATAGCGCGAACTCCTTAAACTAGCTTGTGGAATACGTCTGTCAGAATCTGCAGAGTAAGTATAGTGTGAACTCCGTATACTAGCTTCTGGAATACGTCTGTCAAAAACATCAGGGTAAGTATAGCGCGAACTCCTTATACTAGCTTCTGGAATACGTCTGTCATACACCTCAGGGTAAGTATAGCGCGAACTCCTTATACTAGCTTCTGGAATACGTCTGTCAAAAACCTCAGGGTAAGTATAGCGCGAACTCCTTATACTAGCTTCTGGAATACGTCTGTCATACACCTCAGGGTAAGTATAGCGCGAACTCCTTATACTAGCTTCTGGAATACGTCTGTCAAAAACATCAGGGTAAGTATAGCGCGAACTCCTTATACTAGCTTCTGGAATACGTCTGTCATACACCTCAGGGTAAGTATAGCGCGAACTCCTTATACTAGCTTCTGGAATACGTCTGTCAAAAACATCAGGGTAAGTATAGCGCGAACTCCTTATACTAGCTTCTGGAATACGTCTGTCATACACCTCAGGGTAAGTATAGCGCGAACTCCTTATACTAGCTTCTGGAATACGTCTGTCAAAAACCTCAGGGTAAGTATAGCGCGAACTCCTTATACTAGCTTCTGGAATATGTCTGTCAAAAACCTCAGGGTAAGTATGGCGCGAACTCCTTATACTAGCTTCTGGAATATGTCTGTCAAAAACATCAGGGTAAGTATAGCGCGAACTCCCTATACCCGCTTCAGGTGTACGTGTTTCAAAACGCCAGGGCACCCCAGACTGCACTCCTTATACCAAAAACCATGAGGGTCAGTATAGAGTGAAGTCTTTATACTCGCTTCTGGCTGAAATGGTGTATCAAACAATATTATGCACGGCAGACATGTCGGAATCCTCAGGGTAAATATGAAATTCATTCCTTAAGTATAAGTTATACTGGATTCAGATGTACGGCTGACAAAACCCTTAGGGTATAGAGTACTCTGCTTGTTTTTTTTTTGTACATGTGTTAAAACTGGAGGGGAATTGTAAAGTGTTCCACTGTTATTACGGTACGTATGCTTCGCTTATGAAAAGAAAAACATGTTGTTTTTTTGTAAACATTATTAGAGTGTACTGTTTCTCCCGATATGATGTAATATGCATCTATTAAAACAATGTAGTTCGTATCTGGTGTGCGTCTGGCTAAACGTATACAATTCATGTTTTAGTTTTTTCACCACTCTACCGACAAACCGCTCGGAATGTTAAAAGAGTACACCTAGTATGTTACCACAATCGACTCAAATTGCGTACGTCTGTTAAAACCTCAGTTTATGCTGATTATTCCAGGCATGCCAAAAATAGACAATACTTTTGTAGTGTTGACGGCGAAAACCTCTCGATAAGTGTTCGGAGGACTACCCTGATATATCTCTGCAGATTAGAGGGACATTCCTGAGGTCGCTGCAATTTTTAAGATGTTATCGACTAACAAAGATACTTTTTAACGACTGTAATTACATATCAAATATATTTTTCTGCACAAAATATTAGTGACTGTACATTAAACGTGTTTCTGATCGTTCTAGTATTTATTTTAGGTTAAATTTCATTTTATTTCCTAAAATATTTTGTTTTCGTACGTACGAAATTATTTAAAGACAAAATCCAGTTTGGGCTTTTCGCAAATATTAAGACGACCGGAAACACATTGAATATACAGACACTGATATTCTAAACAAGAACATATATTTAATGCGTATTTTTAGACGGTATAATGTTTTATTAGTCGGAAACATCTTACAATGCAGGAAACTCGGGACAGTCCCTTTAACAAAAAGAAAGAAATAAGAAGAATGCCCAGCTGCTATCATATAGTAAATACAATTTTTTATTGGCGCATGACTTACGAATAGGACGTGCGTGTAAGAATATTAACTCAATTTTTGCAAAAGAACAGTAAATTTTGTTTGGGCGGCTCCACAACATAAAAAGATAAAGTTTGTTTTGTTTAACGACACCACTAGAGCACATTGACATATTAATTGGTAATTCTGACTCGTAGTTAATAGAGGAAACCCGCTACATTTTCTTAATGCAGCAAGGGATCTTTTATATGCACAGACAGGAAAGCACATACCACGGCCTTTGGCCAGTTGTGGTGCACTGGTTGAAACGAGAAAAAACCCAGTCAGTTGAACGGATCCTCTGAGGTGATTCGATCCTGCGACGGAAGCACCTCGAGCGAGCGCTCAACCGACTGAGCTAAACCGTGCCCCTTTGCAAGAGAAACCATCAGTTTCTTATGTTTACAACCATGACTGGTATACCAAAAAGCTGTGGTATGTATTACCCTGTCTGTTGGAAAGTGGATACAGAATACTCCTTAATTTAATGGGGACAGGACGTAGCCCAGTGGTAAAGCGCCCGGTCGATGCGCGGTCGGTCTGGGATCGATCCCCGTCGATGGGCCCATTGGGCTATTTCTCGTCACAGCCAGTGCACCACGACTGGTATATCAAAGGCCGTGGTATGTGCTATCCTGTCTGTGGGATGGTGCATATAAAAGATCCCTTGCTGCTAATCGGAAAGAGTAGGCCATGAGGTAGCGACGGCGGCTTTCCTCTCTCAATATCTGTGTGATCCTTAACCATATGTCTGACGCCATATAACCGTAATTATAATGTGTTGAGTGCGTCGTTAAATAAAACACTTCTTTCCTTAATTTAATGGAAAACATGGAGGTTTCCCCTGAAGCCAGTGTTATCATAATTATCCAGTGTTTCACATCCAGTTACCGACGATGGATTACTCAATGTGCTCTAGTGATGTCGTTAAACAAAACAAAAATGTTACATATTTTCTGCGAGCGAGATGTAAAACCTAAACATAAAGCAACATCAGTGCTAGTAGTGTATGTACAGGTCTGTTGCTTAATAAACTTTCAGAGTCTAGACTCAACAGAGTCTAACGCCATTAAACAGTTGGTTCCAGCCAGTGCACCACGACTGGTATATCAAAGGAAATGGTACATGTATGTGCTATCTGTCTGTGGGTTGGTGCATATAAAAGATACCTTGCTACTACTGAAAAAATGTAGCGGGTTTCCTTTCTGTGACTGTAAAAAATTACCATATGTTTGACATCCATTAGCCGATGATTAATAAATCAATGTGCTCTAGTGGTGTCGTTAAACAAAACAAACTTTCATAAAAGACTTGAATCTAGACTCAAGTAACTATGTTATGCCTTATTAGTCCTATCGGTCCAACTGGAGCGGACTATAGTATAGGTTTCGTCTCTGTTCTTTGTCATTCTGTCTGTCTGTCTGTCCGCCCGTCCGTCCCTACTTCTGTCCCATACATAGTTTTCGTAATGCCTTGAGATTTTAATCCAAAATTTTGAAGATATATATTTATCATGTACTGTTACAATTCGAAATTGACTTTTTATTGCGAATGGCGTTTTGTGACTGACCGGCCTCGGTGGCGTCGTGGCAGACCATCGGTCTGTCTACAGGCTGGTAGGTACTGGGTTCGGATCCCAGTTGAGGCATGGGATTTTTAATCGAGATACCGACTCCAAACCCTGAGTGAGTGCTCCGCAAGGCTCAATGGGTAGGTGTAAACCACTTGCACCGACCAGTGAACCATAACTGGTTCAACAAAGGCCATGGTTTGTGCTATCCTGCCTGTGGGAAGCGCAAATAAAAGATCCCTTGCTGCCTGTCGTAAAAAGAGTAGCCTATGTGGCGACAGCGGGTTTCCTCTAAAAACAGTGTCAGAATGACCATATGTTTGACGTCCAATAGCCGATGATAAGATAAAAAATCAATGTGCTCTAGCGGCGTCGTTAAATAAAACAAACTTTACTTTTGTGACTGAGTTATGGTCCTTAAACTTACGAGATTCGAAAAATATGTTTTCCGGACTTTGTTTTGCCTGAATATAATGAGCTACGCTAGTGTGTATAGCTTTATCATTTCCGTTTTAGATCAAGTATAACGTTTATGGCGATGTACCTAGTTTTGACTTGAGTTATGGCGGTTGAAATAAGGAGATACGAAATTGTGTTGGGCCCGGTAGGGGACATATATTTAATTTTCATTTCAATTTTTGTTCGTGCTTATATCCAATTAAGGTTCCTAGGCACAATCGTCAGCTATCTTGGCTGGCTGTCTAGGATAGTGGGTTAATTGTTAGTGAGAGAGAAGAGGATGTAGTGGCCTTACACCTACCCATTGAATCATTAAAGCACGCTCTGGGTGAGAGCCGGTACCGGGCTGCGAACCCAGTACCTACCAGCCTTATGTCCGATGGCGTAACCACGACGCTATGATTACACAAACGCGAGTTATCTCGTCCTAACGTCAAACTTAAATGGTTACACACCATTAATTAAAATGTCCGATGGCTTAACCACGACACCACCGAGGTCGGTATATTGCCATAGCTGTACCTTCAGAATGCGTGTTTATTATGATCTGCATGTCTATGTCCGTTTACCTGACAGGTGTGTGTTCAGAAGGGTGGCTACAGCATCAGACGCTATGCTACAAGTTCAACCCGACATACAGCTTGTCCTGGCCAAAAGCCAAACAGTACTGTGAGGGCCAAGGGGGAGAACTCGCTCGAATAACTTCGTAAGTACGCTTTATCGTCAGCCATATTCGATATATACTCTTCACAAAAAACGTAGGGGTACTCTAATAAGAATTTACAATTGCCAAAATTGTAAGGTATATTAGCTGTGAGGAATGGTTATATGATAATAGTGAATTAAACGGGCAAACATTACAACCGGTAGTTCAGTATTACAGTAGGATTTATGACCACCAAAGATCTTGAAGGACGATTGGGGTCAAAAGTGAAATTTGAAAGTTGACAGGATTTTTTGTTAGTAAATCGCAAATTCAAACAATGACTAAAACAAAACAATAACAATAACAACTGTATGATCAACAGAATGAAAATATTAACAGAAATAATGTTCCACAATGATTAATCGATCTTCCTGGAAATTGTCAAAATCGAGAATGACACCCCATGCACGTGATGCATGTGCAAACTATGGAATGTGTTTCAGTGTGTTGATAAACAGACCTGAACGTTCTTTACTAGGATGTCTGTGGTCAAAACGTATGTTCGGTCTAATAGTTGATATTAACATTAATATTTCAGGTTCCCCTTATTTTCTTGAAGAGTATATATATGTTTGTGTTTTAATCAGCTATGCCAGACATACAGACAAATTAATTAATGTTTCACCTCAGTTATAAAACATACATCATTACTAAATTCTATAAAATCTAAAACAGAACTGAACCACTCCATATAAATACGCATTGTGATTCGGAGTGGCAGTCCTCCTACATGCGGATGCGGGAGGATGTGTCGTCCCTGGGAATGGCAGTACATCTATAAACAAAGCATATATGTGGCTGATTGATAGTAGAAGGCACGATTATGTGTCTAAACACAACTTAGACTCTATCTTATGAAAATATACGATTTTAAATTGCGGTAATGATTTTTTGTTCAGATTTATAAAATGACGCGTAGTACGAAAGGTCTCTGTAATAGCATATTGAAAGCTATATTTATTTTCTCACAGGCCAGCGCACCAGGCGTTTATAAACCAATATCTGGGACAGCAGGCTGAAATCGGCTTCGACAGACTCTGGATTGGCATCTCTGGTGCGTCACCTTTTACACACACACACACACACACACACACACACACACACACACACACATACACACACACACATATATATATATATATATATATATATATATATATATATATATATATATATATATATATATATATATATATATATATATATATATTACAGTTAGAACTCCGTTATGCATGTTTCCAAAGTCTTGTAACAAAACGGTTTTCATATTGACTCCTAGTAACTAAAGAATCGTTAGAATTACGATATTGGTTTAATCAATATTTATTTATGGTAATATTAACATATGATATTGGTCCATGTTGACTTTTTGATAGATGCGATTACAGTTGCATTGACTCTAAAGTGAAGAAAAAGATATAGATATACTAGCTCAAAACACTGATATATTATACATAGGCGTACGGGCTCCTGCGTTTGTAAGGAGTGTGGCGGGAGCAGGCTGGTTTTTGCTTGCATTAACCGAATATGCCTCCTTTATTCATATTAGCATTACTGCCAAACAGCTATATATGGTTGCTAACGAATCAACACTCATTTTTAGTATGCATTAACCTAATATTGTTGGTAGAATGATGAAAATACACAGAGAAAAGGTTTCCTCCCAGCTAATTTTGCCCGAATATCAGTTTGGGTTTTCACCGACCTTGAGGATTTGCTCCAGACCTAAGGGGGGGGGGGGGGGGGGGGGGGGGGATTTGCCCTTCCCGCCCATCCCCAGTCTCGAACTTTTATGACCTCATACATGTGCATGTATATTTCAAAGGTACATTCCTGAGTTTGCTGCAATGTTTTAAGATGTTATCGACTAATAAAATATTTCTACGATTAAACTTACATATATTAAATATATTTTCTTGTTTAGAATATCAGGTTCTGTATATTAAACGTGTTTCTGATCGTTTTAATATTTATACTAGGTTAATTTTCATTATATTTCCTAAAAATCCAGTTTGGGCTTCTTACAAATATTAAGACGACCAGAAACACATTGAATATACAAGACACTGATATTCTAAACAAGAAACTATATTTAATATGTAAGTTTAATCACAGAAATATTTTATTAGTCGGAAACATCTTACAATGCAGCAAACTCAGGAATGTCCCTTTAAACTATACCAGTGTTAAAACATATTCTAATGATGATCTCTTGGGTTTTTGCAGATAACGGAAACAACGCAGGACCATTCACGTGGTCAAACCTGACTGGTTTGGGTTCTTTTTTAAACTGGGCCACCGGAAACCCCGTCAACAAACCCGGAACTCAGGACTGTGCATTTATAGACACACGTAAGGAATCACTATACAGACTGAGTCGTTATTGATACACGTAAAGAAGTACAAAACAGATTGTATCTCTATTGAAACATGTGAGACCGAGTGACTCAGTCTTTGTAGAAATATCTCTACAGACTTACTATTTCAAAACAAGTAAACTAGTATTACTCTTTATGATACGCATACAATTTGCTATGCAAACAGAGTCTTTATTAAAATACATAAGATATTACTACACAGACTGACTCGTTATTGATACACGTTGTGACGGTACATGCTCTTAATTTCATTTCGCCTGTGGCGATATTAATTGTTTTAGAGGACCGTGTGCAGTTCCAATTTGTTACGTAATACCTTCGCGCGACCGTGCATTCCAATATGCACTTAGTCCAGCTGTGGAGGCCATGTGGCCAGTAGTTACGTAATACCTCTGCGAGTGCGGTTTTTACAACCGTGATTTTGGCGAATGGCGACAGCCAGTCTGACGAACAGAGAAAAATATGCCGGCGTGGTGGCTGTGGAAAATCCACATGATACGTGAGGTACCGCCTTGTACCCCCAGGCGATATTCGCTGTCTCTGAGAGTTTTGAATAAATAGCTAGGTTTTAGATATATCGAGGAGAAACATAAGGAAGGCTCCAGGGGATCGCTGGTAAATAATTTTATTTCTGCTCTGTGTATAACCTTGATGTGTGTCACGGTACATGCTCTTAAATTTGTTTCGCCTGTGGCGATTTTAATTGTGTTAGAGGGCCGTGTGCAGTTTATTGCCCGTAGCCCAGGTGGGCAACTTGTTACGTAATACTTCGCACGATCGGACATTCCAATACACACCCTCAGCCAGCTGCGGAGGCCATGTGGCTAGTAGTTACTTAATATCTCCGGTAGTGCTGTTTATGGCCAGGAGATTGCTCGCGGTTGGCGACAGCCAGACTGACGATCAGAGAGAAATATACCGAGGTAGAATATGAGATGATACGTGAGGTACCGCCTTGTATCCCCAGGCAAAATCCTGATTTATAATAAATAGCTAGAATTTAGAGATATCTAGGAGAACGAATTAGGACGGCTCCAGGGGATCACGAACGTAGTCCGTTAGGACTTGGTAAATATCATTTCTGTTCTGTGTATAACCTTGATGTGATTGATGTGACTTTAAATATTTTAATACTGTATTATACCAATATTCTTTAGACAGTGTCTTCGGTCATCTGACGAAGTAAATCGTAGACTTTTTGTTCTAACATTATATGAGTATTTGGTAATATAAAGCTTAGCCAGTCATCCTAGAAGACCCTAGGCAAACTGTAGGTTATTGTCTTTATTGTGATAAGTATTAATTCTGTGTTACAAGGTTACTGAATGAGTAGTTAGGGTTAATTAAAAATTAACCCGTTAGGAATAGAGCTGTAATTCCTTTATTAATTAAGTTCCCCAAGAAGCGTTCCTAAATTATCACACGTTACTGAACGAGTAGTAAGGGTTAATTAAAAATTAACCAGTTAGGAATGGTGTTGTAATTCCTTTATTATTTAACTTCTCCTGTAAGCGTTTCTCAATTATCACACGTGTGGGTGTGGTGTAACGGTGAAGTGATTCGCATATTGTGTAACTAGACACCTAGAGATTAACTAATTAAGTGATCAGTTCTGGGTTGTTATTATTGCTGTTATTAATTTACTACTACGGCTGTACATTTGTCAGCGTAGATTAATACAGATTCCAAAGTGTATTGTGTTTTTGTTGTGTTTCTAGAGAACTAACGTGCTATAATAATATATACTTATATAAGATCGTATCTCTGATCATACCTAGAGACGAGCCATACTAGGGTTAACAGCCTGTTACAGAGAGATCTAAAAGATATACAAGTAGGAGAGACATTTTGATAATCGTGTTTTATTCGGTTACGGGAATTATAGAATCCCCGTGACAATGTGATTGATGTGACTTTAAATATTTTAATACTGTATTAGGTACCAGTATTAATTCTGTGTTACAAGGTTACTGAATGAGTAGTAAGGGTTAATTAAAAATTAACCAGTTAGGAATAGAGTTGTAATTCCTTTATTAATTAAGTTCTCCTGGAAGCGTTTCTCAATTATCACACGTTATTGAACGAGTAGTAAGGGTTAATTAAAAATTAACCAGTTAGGAATAGAGTTGTAATTCCTTTATTAATTAAGGTCTCCTGGCAGCGTTTCTCAATTATCACACGTGTGAGTGTTGTGTCACGGTGAAGTGATTAGCATATTGTGTAAACTAGACACCTAGAGATTAACTAATTAAGTGATCAGTTCTGGGTTGTTATTATTGTTGTTATTAATTAACTACTGCGGCAGTACATTTGTCAGCGTAAGTTAATACAGATTCCAAAGTGTATTGTGTTTTGTTGTGTTTTCTAGTGAACTAAACGTGCTATATTATATATACTTTATATAAGATCGTATCTCTGATCATACCTAGACGAGCCACAGCGGGTATAACTGCCTGTTACAGAGAGATCTAATAGATATACAGTTAGGAGAGATATTTGGACAATCGTGTTTCATTCAGTTACGGGTATTATAGGATCCCCGTGACACACGTAAAGAAGTACTATAGCTCTATTGAAATACGTAAGACCGCTGATATCCTGGACAAGAACACATATTTAATATGTAATACCAGACGCTACAAAATTGCATTAGTCGAAAACATCTTAAAGTGCAATAAACATACGACGGTCCTTTAATATATATTATATTGATGACATTTGTTTGTTTGTTTTTATTTGTTAATTTTTGTTTGTTTGTTTATTCCAGGAGACTTGAAAGGGAAGTGGCAGACAACTGGTGACTGTACACAAGTGAACTCTTTTATCTGTTCTATACCAGTTAACTCCCCTGTGAAAAAAATCGCAACACCCGCACGTGAGTCGGAGAAAATCATATCATTAAGATATGAAATAAAAGGAACACATAATTTGATATATGTTAGCTGACGATACTTACCAAGTGTATAACATAATTAAGTCTTTGAAAATGTACTAGTTTTTATCAGTATAAGATTACAAGATTGATCATGATCATTGCTTTGGAAAGACATTAACTGGGACTAAAAGTAGGGAAATAAAAATGACTAAAAGTTGTTACCTCTGTTTATGTATCATTGCCTTTCCTGTGGAAGGCCCGTTTTTTGTCTATAGGTCAGTGTTCTGGGGCAGGATATAGCCCAGTGAGTAAAACGCTCGTCTGATGTCTGGTCGCTCTAGGATCGATCCCCGTCGCTGGGTCATTGGGATGTTTCTCGTCCCAGCTAGTGTCCCACGACTGGTATATGTGCTATCCTGGCTGTGGGATGGTGCATATAAAATATCCCTTGCTACTAATGGAAAAAAATGTAGTGGGTTTTGTCTCTAAGACAGTATGTCAGAATTACCAAATGTTTGACATCCAATAGCCGATGATTAATAAATCAATGTGCTCTAGTGGTGTGCTCTAGTGGTGTCGTTAAACAAAACAAGTACGCGTTCACTTGGGAAAAAAAGTATTTTCTCGCCTTCTCAACCATTGCTGTTATAGAGTCTTGCCTGGAGTGGGATTAACGCAGAGGTGCACATTCTATAGCCGATGGTAAAAGTAAAGTTTGTTTTATTTAACGACGACACTGGAACAAATTGATTTTTTTTATCTTATCATCGGCTATTGGACATCAAACATATGGTCATTCTGACACTGTTTTTTAGAGGAAACCCGCTGTCGCCACATAGGCCACTCTTTTGCGACAGGCAGCAAGGGATCTTTTATTTGCGCTTCCCACAGACAGGGTAGCACAGACCATGGCCTTTATTGAACCAGTTATGGATCACTGGTCGGTGCAAATGGTTTACATCTACCCATTGAGCCTTGCGGAGCACTCACTCGGGGTTTGGAGTCGGTATCTGGATTAAAAATGCCACGCGTCGACTGGGATCCGAACCCAGTACGTACCAGCCTGTAGACCGATGGCCTAACCACGACGCCACCGAGGACGATGGTAAATACATCAATGTGCTTAGTGATGTTGTTAAACAGAAAACTTTACCTCTCACAGCTCACTTCAACTGTGATCCTGGCTGGGATGTGTTCTCGGACCAATGTTTCCTCTTCAACGACACCGACCTGTCCTGGGTGGACGCCAGGGGGGCGTGTCAGGGAGCGGGGGCGGACCTGACAGTCATTCTCAACTCACAGACGCAAGCGTTCGTCAACGGTGAGATATTCGAATCAAATCACAGACTCAACTTGTCGTTTTAAATGTTCTGATCAAATACTTTTGTAACTTCCCCTCTTTTGAATCTCTCTCTCTCGCTCTCTCTCTCTCTCTCTCTCTCTCTCTCTCTCTCTCTCTCTCTCTCTCTCTCTCTCTCTCTCTCTCTCTCTCTCTCTCTCTCTCTCTCTGTGTGTGTGTGTGTGTGTGTGTCTCTGAGATCACATCGGTAAATTATATTACAAAAAAATTGTTGTAAATAAATATTTGGCGTAAGTATGTTTTCTTCCCCTCTCTCTCCCCCCTCTCTCTCTCCCCTGTGTAGGTGACGTCATATATATGTCGTATGTCTGTCTGTCTGTCTTTCTGTCTGTGTCTCTCCCTCTCTCCCCTATTCCACTTCTCTCTCGTCCTCCCTCTCCCTCTCTTTCCTCTCTCTCTCTCTCTCTCTCTCTCTCTCTCTCTCTCTCTCTCTCTCTCTCTCTCTCTCTCTCTCTCTCTCTGTCTCTCTCTCTCTGTCTCTCTCTCTCTCTCTCTGTCTCTCTCTCTCTCTTGCTTGCTCTCTCTTTGCTCCCTCCCTCTCTCTTCTCTCTCTCTCTCTCTCTCTCTCTCTCTCTCTCTCTCTCTCTCTCTCTCTCTCTCTCTCTCTCTCTCTCTCTCTCTCTCTCTCTCTCTCTCTCTCTCTCTCTGTATACATAAAATACAACTTATTACTATTCAGGAATAGCCTATATGTCTAACCAATTTATTTTTGTTTCAATTGTTTTAGTAGCTGCTTATCTCGTTCCCGTATATCTATCTTTCTTTCTTTTACATCCCCAAAAAACCCACAAAAAACCCCCCACAAAAAAACCCAAACAACAACAACAAAAAACCAAAACAAATTGAACCAGCAAGCAAAAACTATGATTGTGTAGTTTTAGTTTAAAAGAAACGTCGGTGGGGATATATGTTTAAAATAATAGGTGCCATATTTATCGGCCACCTTAAATAATTGTCGTAATTCCCAGGGATGAAGTGGTCACTCCAGATCCTATCCCACCGTGATGGTCCTTTCCATTACGCACGGGTTCTGTTTAAGAACCATTTCCATGCAAACCTTGTGATTGTCGGTTTGTTTAAAGTTCGGAAAAACTGCTACTTTGATTGACTGATTGAATGCATGTTTAACGACACCCCAGCACGAAAAATACATTGTCAAAACTATGGTAAAATCAAGAAGGAAGAAATGTTTTATTTAACGCCGCACTCAACACATTTTATTTTACGGTGAATACATCCAAACACTAAACAATGGTTCACCATATTTTACATTTGAAAACTATCTCCAAAAGAATATTCCATCCATACAATTCAATTCAATAGAAGAACATTTTCACGTTTTAAAAATACACGTGTTCCACCTTCCCAGTAAAATGTCTGAAAGGCTGCGAATCACACTTTCATGTTATGCCGGTTAGCGCGTCACGGGGTCACGTGACTTAGCACTTGGAGTCGACAAACGTTTTGGCAAGCGATGGGGAAAACGCGACTTTTTATTGCGAATATAATAAAAACGGATAAATGCTTTTTTTAAATTTATTTTATTGATACTTCATATATATTGTAAAAGGTATACGTAGACACCAAACAATAGTGAATTACTTTTTTGATAAATGTGGACCTTTAAAAACATATTGTCACAGATCACTGACCTATTTAATGGTCTATTACCTGGACAAAAATAATTAGATTTGCCCCTAAATGTACTTTATTCAACCATCTTCATAACCACCATACTCCATTTATTAATGAGATTTTATAAAAATAATTGAATTATAGCAATGGTCAATAATTCAAAAACTAAAACTGCCGAGAGGGATGACATGGATTTCACTCCATCATGGTTCAGTTAAGGTGATGCGATAGCTAGATTTGGTTTCCAACAATTAATGTATTTTTTTATTTATTATCCATTTTTAAAGAAATAAGGTCCTTAAATCCGTGACAGTATGCCTTTAAGGGTGTGCTATATTTCAGGCAGAATCCAAGGAGGCGACTACTGGATTGGACTAAACGACAGGGCGGTGGAGGGCACGTTCAGGTGGCTCGACTCTACAGACAAGGTAAAACAGGAATGGAAAGGAATGTTTGCATACCAGCGCCTCAATACAATGGCATTAACATGTGCTTATTTCGACAGTTGAACGATAGAGAGAAAAACCTTGTGCCGCTACTGCTACTGCAAAATGCAGCAATATTTGTATATGCACTTTTTTATTTCATTTAAAGGGACAGACCCTAGTTTCAGCCCATGAAAATGCACACTAAGTTTAGTTAATCTACAAACCTGTAACACATTTGGATAAAGTTACAATTGAGTGAAACATGAGTCTGTGATTTTGAAATGGTGAAATACCCTTTAAAAATAGTCAAAAACTTGCAATGCCTAAGACGATATTGAGACAAAATTTGGTATATAGCTTTGGCATATACTGTTACTGATCAAGTTTAACTTTTATGGTGATTTATCTACTTTTCACAGAGGTATGACCCTTGGTTTGGGATCGATTCCAGTCGGTGGGCCCACTGGACTATTACTCGTTCCAGCCAGTGCTCCACGATTGGTATATCAAAGGCCGTGTTATGTGTTATCCTGTCTGTGGGATGGTGCATATAAAACATCCCTTGCTGATACACATGAAGTCATCCACCTGCGATTTCACTGTGTGTCTCATAACATTGGATGAAACAATTTTATAAGCGCAGAAAATGAAATAAACGTTATCTAAAATGATCTTCTAATATTTCTTTTAGATTAAGCTGACACGCGAACAATTTGTAAATATCTGTTTAATTACAGTCCTCCTAGTTTAGCATTTACATGTTCCCGATCGCTTATATACAATTATAATCTTCGTTGAAAACCTGATTTGTATTCTATTTTATTAAGCTAGCATCAATTTGTCATCACGCCATGGAAATAAATTGCATATAAAGTTCCCTTTGTTTAACGACACCATCAGAACACAGACAAGACAGTACCTTGCTGCATTAGGAAAACTGTAGCGCGTTTCCTCTGATGACTCCTTGTCAGAATTACGAAATGTTTGACATCCAATAGCCGACGATTAATTAATCAATGTGCTCCAGTGGTGTCGTTAAAACAAACTTCTTCTTCCAACCAGTAATGTGGCTGGGTGGGGTAGTAAATGTTCTAGTAGCGTTCACCAGGACCACGTTTCTCCGAAGCAATCTTAGCGCTGAGATTACCTTAATTGCCCACATAAAGTAGCTACTAATTACTGGGGCAAACATTTTGTTTACCCATGGATACACAGCCTGCAATTAAACTGACTAATAATGTTTACCGGGGCCCCGTTTCTCCAAAGCCATCTTAAAGGGAAATTCCTGCGTTTGTTGCAATTTTTAAGATGTTATCGAGTAACAGAGACTTTTTAACGATTGTAATTACATTTCAAATATATTTTTCTGCATGCAATATTAGTGGCTGTACATTAAACGTGTTTCTGATCGTTCTAATATTTGTACTAGGTTAAATTTCAGTTTATTTCCTAAAATATTGTTTTTTCGTTCGTACGAAATTATTTTAACACAAAATCCAGTTTGAGCTTCTTACACATATTAAGACGACCAAAAACACACTGAATATACAGACACTGATATTCTAAAGAAGAAAATATATTTAATATGTAAGTTTAATCGTAGAAAAATTTTATTAGTCGGAAACATCTTACAATGCATCAAACTCAGGAATGTCCCTTTAACGCTGAGATTACCGAAATTGCCTAAATAAAGTACCTACTATTTATTTTACCAAACAAGTGGCGGGACGTAGCCCATTTGTAAAGCGATCGCTTGATGCGCGGTCGGTCTAGGATCGATCCCCGCCGGTGACTCATTGGGCTATTTCTCGTTCCAGCCAGTGCTCCACAACTTGTGTAACAGAGGCCGCGGTATGTACTATCCTGTCTTTGGGATGGTGCATATAAAAGATCCCTTGCTGCTAATCGAAAAGAGTAGCCCATGAAGTAACGACAGCGGGTTTCCTCTCTAAATATCTGTGTGGCCCTTAACCATAAGACTGACGCCATATAACCGTAAATAAAATGTGTTGAGTGCGTCGTTAAATAAAACATTTCCTTCCTTCCTTTTACCAAACATTATGGGCCGAATTTGGGAAGCCCCCTTTATTTTCTTAAACGTAGGTGTTTAAGCATTGTAAATGTATGTAGAACTTTACACGCGTGTAAGTGATAAACAGGCTTTGTAAATTCGGCTCTATGTTTTCCCATTGATTCACAGCCTGCATTTAAACTGTTATTTATGTTTTGGATACAGCTGACGTTCAAACACTGGAATAGCAAAGAACCTAACAACATAAACAGCGAGAACTGCGTGGGTATTCTGGGCAAATGGGGAGCCAACCAGAACGGGAAATGGAACGACTACCAGTGTCATAAGAAATATCGCTATATCTGCCAGAAGCACGCCAGTAAGCTCGTTCTAGACTAATATAAAAAATACCGATATATCCGCCAGAAACATACCAGTACGTCCGTTTTTGACCAGTATAAAACATACCGCCAGTCCGTTCTTGAACAATATAATATACACCAGCGTAAATAGCACACACACACACACACACACACACACACACACACACACACACACACACGTATATGTGTGTATGTATGTATGTATGTACGCATGCATGCATGTATGTATGCATTCATGTGTGCGTGCGTGCGTGCGTATGTGCGTGCGTGTGTTTGTGTGTATATATCTACTTGTATCTATCTATCCATCCATCCATCCATCCATCCATCCATCCATCCATCTATCTATCTATCTATCTATGGGTCTGCCTGTCTGTCTGTCTGTCTATTTGAAAAGAAAAACAAAATAGGAAGCTAATCACGTCATATCAGTAATTTGTATAATAGCCAGACGATCAATCAGACGATTAAAATAGAACGTTAACATTCAGCTGTTATTCACTGTATAGTAACGACTAGTTTGTAGTTCACAGTATAGCCTGGTTCCCCCAAAATATATAACACAGCCCTGGTGATCGCAGATTAGACGCAGATGCCATGTTACCAAACATGTCAAATTATTTTCGAACCGACTCTAATCCATCGAGGACCGTCTGCGAGTATACACGGATTCCCCTAACACTTATAACGATCCGTAATATGTTGTACATTATATGGGAGCCATGCCTTGAAATGAGATTGTTTAGTGTGTACAAATTGTGTTGAAATAAAGATAGTCATTCAGTTCAAACTGTTTCTACCTATAATAGTACAATTATTAATATCGTTTCAGACAACGGCGGAGTTACTCTGATGACGTCACCCACACCACGTGAGTAATTATTTCAAGATGCTCTTGCCTCACAATATATTTTAATTTATTTTACTGATCCAAAATACAAACATAACTAGAATTTTAATAAACTCACAATTTTGTCTCACAAAATGTTATATGTTTGGGCACATGTAAGTGAAATTGGTGTATTTATGTATTTATGTATGTATGTATGTATGTATGTACATGCAGATATGGACAGACCTGGCACTGGCTATATATATATTTTTATATTTTGAATATCTCTGTTGTATATATGTCGGGTTTTGACTTAAACATACATATATTCAATGACGCACTGGCACAGGGGACATTAAAATCCTTTATTGACTTCACAAATTTCCCCATGCCGTTACCGAGACCCGAACCTGTGGCACCCAATCGCCCGCAATTGTTGGGCCGGAACGCTACCAATCAGACTAACTACGTTCTACAAAAATAGAACGATCGTTAGTCGACCATATTCGTACCGGTCCAACAACCACGCGGTTCTAAGGCCCCATGGCTTGGCAACGTTTGACTTACATGCATGGGTATGTGTGTGTGTGTGTGTGTGTGTGTGTGTGTGTGTGTGTGTGTGTGTGTGTGTGTATGTATGTATGTATGTATATATGTATTTAGATATTAACGCACTGGCGCAGGGGATAATTAAATCCTTTCTGGCCTCAAACATTGTCCCATGCCGTTGCTGGGACTCGAACCTGTGGCACCGATTCGCCCGCAAATTGCAAGACTAACCACGATACGCTCTGAGCTATCGAAGCTTCCATAAAAAGGAAGTTTCTTTAACTCGACCATATGCATGGGGCCTACAATCTACGCGGTCTATCCCGCTTACGTGCACGAAACAGTGGGCAGACCTGGCACTGGCTAGTATGCATTGATGTATGAATATCTATATATTGTATGTATGTCGAGGTTGACTATTACATACATAGATATTAACGCACTGGCGCAGGGGATAATTAAATCCTTTCTGGCCTCAAACATTGTCCCATGCCGTTGCTGGGACTCGAACCTGTGGCACCGATTCGCCCGCAAATTGCAAGACTAACCACGATACGCTCTGAGCTATCGAAGCTTCCATAAAAAGGAAGTTTCTTTAACTCGACCATATGCATGGGGCCTACAATCTACGCGGTCGATCCCGCTTACGTGCACGAAACAGTGTGCAGACCTGGCACTGGCTAGTATGTATTGATGTATGAATATCTATATATTGTATGTATGTCGAGGTTGACTATTACATACATAGATATTAACGCACTGACGCAGGGGATAATTAAATCCTTCCTGGCCTCACAAATTGTCCCATGCCGTTGCATGTATGTATGTATGGCTACATGCATGTATGCATGTATGCACTTGTGGGTGTATGTATGTGTATGTGTGTGTGGTGTGTGTATGTGTGTGTATGTGGTGTGTGTGTGTTTGTCTGTGTGTGCATGAGCGTGTGCGTGTGAGTGTGTGTGTGTGTGTCTTTGTTTGAGAGTGTGTCTGTGTGTCTATGAATGTGTGCGTGTCAGTGTGTGTGTGTGTCTTTGTGTGAGTGCGAGTGTGTGTGTATCTATATGTGTGTATGCGTGTATATGTCTGTGTGTGAGTGTGTGTGTGCGTGTGCGAGTGTGATTGTGTGTCTGTGTGTGTGTGTGGTATGTGTATGTATGTGAGCGTGTGGGTGTATGTGTGTGTGTATGTGTGTGTTTGTGTGTCTATGTGTGTGTGTGTCTCTCTGTGTATGTGTGGTGTGTGTCGCTGTGTGTAAGTGTTTGTGTGTGTATGTATGTGTGTATGTGTGTGTGTCTGTGCCCCTCTCTCTCTCTCTCTCTCTCTCTGTATGTGTCTCTGTGTGTGTATGTGTGTGTGTGTGTCTGTCTGTGTGTGTATGTGTGTGAGTGTGTGTGTGTGTGTGAGTGTTTGTGTATATGTGTCTGTGTGTACGTGTGTGTGTACGTGTGTGAGTGTGTGTCTTTGTGCGAGTGTGTGTCTCTGTGTGTGTGTGTGTGAGTGCGTGTGTGTATGTGTGTCTGTGTGTGTGTATGTATGTGTGTGTGTCTGTGTGTGAGTGTGTTTGTCTGTGTGTATCTTTGTGTGTGTCTGTGTGTGTATTTGTGTGTGTGTGTTTGTTGTGTGTGTGTCTGTGCGTGCGTGCGTGCGTGTTTGTCTCTCTCTCTCTCTCTCTCTCTCTCTCCCTCTCTCTCTCCCTCTCTCTGTATGTGTATGTGTGTGTATGTGTGTATATGTGTGTGTGTGCGTCTCTGTGTGTGTGTCTGTGTGTGTCTGCCTGTGTGTGTATGTGTGTGTGTGTGTGTGTGTGTGAGTGTGTGTGTGTGTGTGTCTGTGTTTACGTGTGAGTGTGTATGTCTGTGTGTGAGTGTGTGTGGTGTCTGTCTCTGTGTATGTGTGCGTGTGTGATTGTGTGTGCCTGTGTGATTGATTGTGTGTGAGTGTGTGTCTCTGTGTGTGTGTATGTGTGTGTGAGTGCGTGTGTGTATGTGTGTGAGTGTGTCTGTGTGTGAATGTGTGTGTGTCTGTGTGTGTGTGAGTGTGTTTGTCTGTGTGTTTGTGTGTCTTTGATGTGTATGTGTGTGTGTCTGTGTGTATGTGAGTGTGTGTGTGCGTGTGTGTCAGTGTGTTTTGTGTGTGTCTGCTGTGTGTGCGTGTGCGTGTGTTTGTGTGTATTTGCAGGTTGATTGATGCTAATCTAAGACTACCAATTGCCAATAGAAAGTTCGGCAACTTGATGGTAGCGTTGTAATTTTCCACAACTCCACAACTAATGCGATATACGACTGAACAGTCGTAGAAGTCGTCACAGCAGAATGTTGGCCAACATTTTGCTGGCAGTTGGTAGTTTGAACCTAGTATAACACTGGTATAACAAATGTTCGTATTACAGCAACATGGAGTGCAAAGTGTGGTGCATTCTGGGAAGAAAGTCCCCACTCAGATTACTGTTACCAGTTCAGCGAGAAGCTGCTGACGTACATGGACGCTCGCGACGTGTGTAGACACAGGGGCGGAACGCTGGCCAGCATAACATCGCTACAGGAGCAGTACTATATATCCGGTATGACGTCACCTACACAGGCGATAGAAAACATGCAGATATTACGGTCAAACCAATGTTAAAGGCATATTGTCACAGACCACTGACCTATTTAATGGTCTAACAAAGTATTACCTGAACAAAAATAATTCGATTTGTACGTAAATGTACTTTATTCAACCATCTTCATAACCACCATACTCCATTTATTAATGATATTTTGAAAAAATAATTGAATTTTGGCAATGGTCCATAATTAAAAAAAACTAAACTTGCCGATAGGGTTGACATGGATTTCACTCCATCATGGTTCAGTTAAGGTGATGGAATAGCTAGATTTGGTTTCCAACAATTAATGTAATTTTTAGTTATTATCCATTTTTAGAGAAATAAGGTCTTTAAATCCGCGATAGTATGCCTTTACGTAGCCATCAAAAGAAGTATAAAAGGTTGCTTTTAAAATATGTTTTCTTTAACAACACCACTAGAGCACATTGATTTATTAATCATCGGCTATTGGATGTCAATTATTTGGTAATTCTGAACTATAGTTTAAGAAAGGAAACTTGCTCAAAAGAAGTATTAAAAGGTGACCTTTAAAGTTTGTTTTGTTTTAACGACACCATTAGAGCACGTTGGTTTATTAATCATAGGCTACTGGATGTCAATCATTTAGTAATTCTAACATATAGTCTTCGAGAAGAAACCCTCTACATATTCCCATTAGTAGCAAGGAAATTTTTATATGTACCATCCCACAGACTTGATAGTACATACCACGGCCTTAGATAACCCAGTCGTGGCTTACTGGCATGAACGGAAAATAGCCCAATGTGTCCACCTACGTCATCTAAATACTTCTAATGACGTGGGTAGAACACAAGAAAATACTAGGGTCAAACCAGTGTTAAGCAATCAACAAAAGAAGTATAAAGGGTGGTCTTTAAAAACAGGTGGCTGCTTAATATAGGTGTCACGGGGATCCTATAATACCCGTAACTGAATAAAACAAGATTATCCAAATATCTCTCCTAACTGTATATCTATTAGATCTCTCTGTATCGGGCAGTCCAATACCCGAGCGGCTCGTCTCTAGGTATATCAGAGATACGATCTTACATAAATATTTATATATATAGCACGTTAGTTCACTTGAAAACACAACAAAACACAATACACTTTGGAATCTGTATTAACCTTAAGCTGACAAATATATTTGCCGCATTTAATTAATTAACAACAACAATAATAATAACAACCCAAAACTAATCATTAATTAGTTGATCACTAGGTGTCTAGTTTACACAATATTCTAATCACTTCACCGTGATACAACACACACACGTGTGATAATTGAGAAACGCGGCCAGGGGAACTTAATTAATAAAGGAATTACAACTCTATTCCTAACTGGTTAATTTTTAATTAACCCTTAACTACTCATTCAGTAACCTTGTAATACAGAATTAATACTGGTACCTATCACAATAAAGACAATAACATACAGTTTACCTAGGTCCTCTAGGATGACCGGCTAAGCTTTATATTTTTAGAACAGTGAAGCCTACAATTTACTTCGTCAGATTACCGGAAACACTGTCTAAATAATATTGGTATAATACAGTATTAAAATATTTAAAGTCACATCAGTCACATCAAGGTTATACAACAGAGCAGAAATATATATTTACCAGTCCAAACGGACATGTTCCCCGGAAGCCTTCCAATATGTTTCTCCTCGATATATCTAAAATCCTATCTATTTATTACAAAAGCCGAATATCGCCTGGGGGCACATCGCGGTACTCCCCCTATCATGGGATATTTCCACAGCGACCAAGACGGCATAATTTCTTAGATGACCAGACTTACTGTCGCCATTCCGCTAGGAATACAAGGTCGTAAAACAGAACTCGCGGAGGTATTACGTAACCACTGGCCACATGGCCTCCTCACCTGGTCTAAGTGTGTATTACGACGCAGCTCTACCACCGTCGCGCGGGGGTATTACGAAACCACGCCGCACACGGCCCTCTGAAACAATTAACATCGCCACAGGCGAAATAAAATAAGAGCATGTTCCGTCACAACAGGTCAATTTACATTTAGTCTCTCATGACTCAGTATAGAGATTCCTTATAACTGTATTATTTATACTGATTGTATGTATATGTGGCACTTTATTATATTGTAATTAGGTGACACTTTAATCAATCTAATTAAAATTATCTCCACTGGTTAATTACTATTACTTGTGGATCTAACAGCACTCCGTTGAAGTTCATGTCCACTTGACCTTTCATTCGACCAGTTGAAACCTTACTTGCAAAATCATGCCAGTGATATGAAAAGAATTTGAAAACATTCGGGATTATGCCGAGGGTATACGAAATGATTCGGGTGAATTACGAAGTATGCCGGAAACTAATTTCAATATAAAATTTTATATAAAATTCATTTCAAGACGAAAAAAAACCCGTGATAGTATAGCCATAAAATCTGTTTATACTAGTATACAATCCAGAGTTTATTACTGCATTTCCCCCCATTTTTTAATGCTGAAATAGACCAACAAGTTCGTCTATTGCATAAATAGTATCGCACGATATTTTTAGAATTTATATGCTCCCGAATAACGCTATAAAAGGCGATGTGTAATTGGTCGATATTTAAATTGTTATTTATAGATGAAATGTCACCTGGACATGGGAGTCCACGCAATGCTGTTAGATCTACTGGTAGACCAGTAGAGCTAATTGTAATCAGATTGCACTTTAATAAACTATTTGTCTGTCTGTCCGTCTGTCTGTCTGTCTGTCCTTATAATATATTAGACGATTTTGGAGTGTCAAAATGTGGTCTTTTAACAAATATGGCTTCTTAATACCAGTGGCCACTAGAGTAGGTATCACAGTATATCCAGTATAACTTCATATAAATAAATGCTTAGTAGGGTGGATAAACACAAGCGAATATTACATGTCCGGTATGACGTCGACTACTGAATGAATGGATTAATGTTTAACGACACCCCAGCACACACATTCACATCGGCCAGTGGGTGTCCAACAGCGTGGATCAGATACATGTCTATGGAGTGGATATGGAACAAGCTAATATTGTGACCGAGCTGACCATCTGGCTTTGTCCAAAATTATGATTTTAACTTTTAAACATGTTCAGAAGAAAAACCCAAAGATAAAATAAAATAAAATTACAAATACCAGATACATACGTAATTACATTTTTCATATAATTACCCATGGTATCCATGTGATAATTTAGTTTATCGTATAACTTACCTATGATATACATGTCATAAACCCATGTGATAATTTTAGTGTATTAACCCGGTTAATAATGGTATGTAAATTTGCAAGGTCTCTAAGTAATGTGTTGCTATGGATGGGTCATTTGCTTACAAGCCAACAAGACCTGTGTACCCGAGCATAACGTTTTCAAAGATTTATTTAAAATGCGTGACGTCAAACTAATCTGTGCTAATCGTGATAACGTCATATTTTAGTAGTGTTATTTACTAAACATTTAATTAAAATGTTATTTTGGAAGTATTATAGGATAAATAGAATTCGCTACTCGTGTTTTTTAATATGTAAAATATCAACCTCGTCTAGTTAATCGGTATTTGTCTCGGCAGAGCCTCGACAATTACCGATTAATATAGACTCGCTTAATAATTTCCATATTAAAAAATACTTGTGACGAATCCTCTATCCAATGACTTACCCATGATATCCATGTCATAAACACATGCGGTAATTTAGTGTATTGTAACAATTTCGCTTTCTCAGCACGTGCCCACTTACAGACCGGTGCTAAAATCGAATTAAATACAGTTCTCAAAATGCCTTGCTGGGTTCGGCTACCCCTTTCGGTCGTAGACTTCAAAAATTAAATTCCAATATGTACAACTCACAATTAACCTTTCTCACTAACTAATAAAATAATCACATAAGTCGTCCTTTTTCACAGTGTTTATTTAAGGGTTTCAGTAGATCGTAAAAATCAATTACAGTTAACCAGCAAAATAATCAAGATTTTAATAGATTTCATGATTGACACTGAGAGGTCCATGTGACATGATAGTTATTCAAATTTCCCACCACTCAGCCACCATTCAATTCCCCGCCCATGAAACAATAAGAAT
>NC_054709.1:7231405-7288905 GCF_016097555.1 Gigantopelta aegis | reverse complement strand
GATTGTAACAGAAAATAGTGATGGTCCGATGATCGATTGTAATATAAAATAATGATGGTCCAATGATCGATTGTAATAGATGATCGATTAAAAACCCCATACATAATCGATTGTATGGGAAAATGTTAACTATAATTGTTTCCCTAGTTTAGGTCACGGAATTGATGTAAATATGTTGACAATATGTCTGTTTTCGCGTGTATATATATATATATATATATATATATATATATATATATATATATATATATATATATATATATATATATATATATATAAATAGCAACTTGAGAACACAACAATAGGCGCTTATAAATAAAATCCTTCTTATGTTCATATACGTCTAACCGATTATGTAATTGAAAGTGTATTAGTTACTGCCATCCGATGGTCGATGACGAAATTACGACCAATTCACAGAATTATTTTTTGTTTAGGTTGCCAACCACAATTCACTTTTACACGCATTTGAATTTGGTTTCTTAGAATCTGTCCATGACAACTATGTGAAAACATCTCAGACTAGAGAGAAGCACACGGTGGTTTGTTTTAGGATGTACAGTCGCTTGGTAACTGACATGCGTAAAAGCATTATAGGTTGCCATCAATAATTTGGAGATATCACCGCCAAGCCAGGGCACTCCCATATTTTACTGCTATATTCGTGACAGCATGCCATATGCATAGTTGTTTTGTTTTGTAATAAAACTAATACTTCAAACCATTGGAATGTTTAGATACTATATAGACCAGTCTACATCCAATCATCAGCGAAAGAAAGAACACTGTGTGTTTTATATAGACAATCACTGGGATGTTTAGATACTATATAGGCCAGTCTACATCTAATCATCAGCGAAAGAAAGAACACTATGTTTTTATATAGACAATCACTGGGATGTTTAGATACTATATAGGCCAGTCTACATCTAATCATCAGTGAAAGAAAGAACACTGTGTTTTTATATAGACAATCACTGGGATGTTTAGATACTATATAGGCCAGTCTACATCTAATCATCAGTGAAAGAAAGTACACTGTGTTTTTATATAGACAATCACTGGGATGTTTAGATACTATATAGGCCAGTCTACATCTAATCATCAGTGAAAGAAAGTACACTGTGTTTTTATATAGACAATCACTGGGATGTTTAGATACTATATAGGCCAGTCTACATCTAATCATCAGCGAAAGAAAGGACACTGTGTTTTTATACAGACAATCACTGGGAGGTTTAGATACTATATAGACCAGTCTACATCTAATCATCAGCGAAAGAAAGAACACTGTGTTTTTATATAGACAATCACTGGGAGGTTTATATGTTTATGTATTACACAGACCAGTCAACTATCCATCAAAGAAAGAAAGACAACTGTCTTCTCATATAGAGAATCCATGGTTTGAATCCTATCTGTTTCGTATATCTAGAATATTTCTACAGGAAACTCACGTTGTCGCTAGTAATATCAGTCTAAAATAACACAGTGAAATCTGAGATTTATACATATAACATTATCTAAGCCTGACACAGTGATATGCAAATTAATTGGGTAAGGCTGAACAAAATTAAAAAAAAGAAAAAGTTCTGGCTTCTAGTCAGAGCGCATGCGCGTCGACTTTGACCCTCGTGCGTCAATTTTTTTTTTTTTAATTCTCCGCAGTATGACGTAAAACTGCATTTGGAGCCAAAATACCATCGCGCATGAACTAGGACGTCCATTCTGATTTCAGTTTAAATATCAACTATACCCACGTGTTCTGTGCAATCCATGCCACATCAATTCTCGAACATTGCTCTGATCGGATACCGACTTTTTATTTTGCCTACTGTTTATCTTTATAGCGATTATACATTACAACTACTGAGCAATCAATCTATTGTGTACAATCGTATGGGCAAGTCCAGGAATTCCTGCTTAAGAAATTAATTATGTTTAAATGCCAGCAGTACTAAATTAAAGCGAGGGTACACACATGCATAATTTGCTGTATTCCACTGATGATATTTTGTTTTGTTTTTCTTTTCTTTTCTGTTATATTTTCTTATTAATTCAGGTTGGCTAAGTGCTTGTTATTACACAGAGGAAAGAAAAGGAAATTGTTTGTTTAACGACACACTCAACACATTTTATTTACGGTTATATGGCATCGGACATATGATTAAGGACCACACGGATACTGAGAGAGCAAACTCGCTGTCGCCACTTCATTGTCTACGCTTTTCGATTAGCAACAAGGGATATTTTATATGCACCATCCCACAAACAGGACAGCACATACCACGGCATTTAATATACCAGTCGTGGTTTCAATTACAAGTGTTCCTTTATTTATTTCTCTGTTTATATTAGTGTTGTGGAAATCAGGATACGTTACAAAATATCAAGAGTAAATAGCTTCCGATCATCCAGTAAAATGCCATCCCTGAGATTTTAGGCTGTGTCCAAACTGTCCAAAAGACAACAACAACAAAAAAAAAAAAAAAAAAAAAAAAAAAAAAAAGAAGAAGAAAAAAGAACAACAACAATGACAAAAAACCCAACAACCTGGGGCATAGCCAGAGAGGAAAAACACCGAGGCAAACCCAGACTTGTAAAACAAATATGAGTGTCATGGGAAAAATTAAATAAATCTGGAGAAATTCCAGACGAGGAAAGCGCCTCATCTGCCTCATGCTGGCTACACCATTTTGCCAACACAAAAAACAAACCCCACACAAAAACATCAACATTAACAACAACACAATTTTAGGAAATCAAATGAAGTTTGTGCTTCTATAATCATGAGAATGGCCAGAAACATTAAACATTGGATCAGTCAGATAAACACATCAAATATACTTATACAGACACTTATACTATAAACAATAAACGATATTTAATATCAATTTTGTTAGCTAGTTAATTTGTTTGTTTATTCTTTATAGGATATTAGCTGTATACTATCGAAACGTAGAACATTTTTTAAACCATTGAATTTTGAGATTGTTTAATTGAAACCTGTTTCTAAAGTTATATAATATGTAATTTTAGGTGTTAATTGTTTTTTAAAAACATTAACGGCAAACTAAGTGTAGTCTCTTATATAAAGTCGTAGAAACGTTTTATATACACAGATAGTGTTATTCTTATTATTTATTTTAACTGTAAATACTTGCACTATTTAACTATACTGTGTCTTATAATTCCACAAGGAATGGATATGTACTTATATGCTTGTTTAATTTTGTGTGCATGTGTGATGTACATAAAGTGAGACGTTAATAAAGTGTCTTTCTGTCTGTCTGTCTGTCTGTCTGTCTGTCTATCTTATATACTAATACTAATACACTCGTTGTTTCTCTTTCACGTTTTAACACAGGCACAGCCACTGGAACAACGACTGTGACAACATCGCCGGTGACGGTGCCAGGTAAGTTAATGTCGGTAGTAAATATTTTGTTTTGTTTAACTACACTACTAGGGCACCCTGATTTATTTATAATCGTCTATTGGATGTCAAACATTTGGTAATTCTGACATAGTCTTAGAGAGGAAAATCGCTACACCCCACACACATCCCACAGACAGGATAGCACATACCACGGCCTTTGATATTGTTGGATGTCAAACATTTATTTATTTTAACAAACTGTCTTCAGTTAAAAGTGGTTAAGTTTTCCGACACTACTAGAGCGATTAGATGTCAAACGATTGATCATCCCAACACATAGTCTTCCCTTAAAGTGTTTAGTTTTAAAGACACCACTAGATCACATTGATTAATTAACCATCGACTACCAAGTATCAAACTGTTGATATATCTGACATAATACTCTAGAGATGAAACCCGCAAATTTTTTACATTAGCAGCAAGGGGCGTTTTAATAAAAAAAAAAATCGAATAACACATAAAACAGCCGTTGATTTGATAGCGGCCAATTTCGAAACAATATCGTAAGTTTACGTCTGCGACTAGCGGTTATACCGGGCATAGGGCTTAGGAAGGCGCCAAAATGTATGTGAGTGTGTGTGTGTGTGTGTGGGGGGGGGGGGGGGGGGGGCGCACACACAGAGGCACAAACATATATAAATACATATATATATATATATATATATATATATATATATATATATATATATATATATATAAAACTTCGCTGCTGCTACAACGTGTGGAGTGGGGGCACAAGCCCCTTGCCCCCCCCCCCCCAACCACTTCCCCGCTTCCTTCCTATATATATATATATATATATATATAAATTAGGCTTACGATGTTTTGTGAAATTGGATCCAGTTGTGTGGCATTGGACGAGACGCCGAACACCACAATGGGTCCATCTCGTGTTTGGAAATGTATTAATTACTATTTGCAGCCGGATGGTCGTACGGATGTGACAGTGGGTGGAAGAGCTACCTCAATGCTTGTTTTCTCATTGTGCGCAAGCCAGTCACGTGGTCAGATGCTCGCGCAGACTGCAGAGCTAATGGTGGAGACCTCGCTAGCGTGTACAGCAAGGAAGAAAACAACTTTCTTATGAGTCAAATTCCAAAACGTAAACAACTTATATCTCCTTTCGCTGTCTGCCTCTCTCTCTCTCTCTCTCTCTCTCTCTCTCTCTCTCTCTCTCTCTCTCTCTCTCTCTCTCTCTCTCTCTCTTTATGTCTGTATCTCTCTCTGTCTGTCTCTCTCCCTGTCTTTGTCTCTCTGTATGTCTTTATGACTGCCTCTCTCTCTATGTATCTGTCTGTCTCTGTCTCTGTCTGTCTCTCTCTCTGTATGTCTTTATGACTGCCTCTCTCTCTCTCTGTGTATCTGTCTGTCTCTCTCTTACCCCCCTCTTTCTCTCTGTCTCTATCTCTCTTTCTCTCTCTCTCTCTCTCTCTCTCTCTCTCTCTCTCTCTCTCTCTCTCTCTCTCTCTCTCTCTCTCTCTCTCTCTCTCTCTCTCTCTCAGCAACACGATGGATGTTTCAATCACCCTTATGTCCTTGCCCTGCAACAGCAAGGTGTCTTATGATAGTGCACTTTTAATCTGTTGTTACGTCAGCTGGGGCTTCGCGTCTTTTACAAACTAATACAGTACTACTTCATATATTCTAAGACATTGCGCCTGATACAAAATAACACAGTTACTCTGTACTGATCACATGATGCATTGGCCCACAGAGTCATGTAAGAACCTTCACAGCAGTAGCCCACAATGCAAGGCGTGGGCGGACTCTGGCGAGTGCGCGAAGAACCCGATCTGGATGGGAACGAACTGTAGATCCTCGTGCAGAATGTGTCGGGTCGTGTGTCAGGACAAACATACCTCGAACGAGTGCATCCTCTGGACCAGTCGCGGAGAGTGCCACAAGAACCCAGTATGGATGCACAAGAACTGTGCCAAATCGTGTCAAGTTTGTGATGCTGGTGAGATAAAAAAGGGAGAGAAGAACACGATTTTGCTTGCCTTCTAATGTGCATGATGATAGAGTCATTGAGTTTGCGATGCTGGTGAGAGAAAACAAAATCCCAACACGATTTTGTGTGCCTTCTAAATGCATGCTAGTTTCATTGAGTTTGCGATGCTGGTGAGAGAGAAAAAATAATCCCAACTCTATTTTTCGTGCCTTCTAAGTGCATGCTAATCTCATAGAGTCTGCGATGCTGGTGAGAGGAAAACAATCACCACCCCCACCGCCAGCAAAACAACCCAAACAAAACAGAAAACCCCAACAAAAAACACACACCCTTCAAAAAACTTCAATAACAACTACATAGTTTTATTTGTAATCTAAATCTGCATGCTATTTTCGTTTACGATGTTTACGGTATCTTCTTTAAAGGGACATTCCTGAGTTTGCTGCATTGTAAGATGTTTCCGACTAATAAAATATTTCTACGATTAAACTTACATATTACATATATTTTCTTGTTTAGAATATCAGTGTCTGTATATTCAATGTGTTTCTGGTCGTCGTAATATTTGTAAGAAGCCCAAACTGGATACCGTCTTCAAATAATTTCGTACGTACGAAAAAATAATATTTTAGGAAATAAAATGAAATTTAACCTAGTACAAATATTAGAACGACCAGAAACACGTTTAATATACAGCCACTAACGTTTTATGCAGAATAATATATTTGATATGTAATTACAATCGTTAAAAAGTCACTGTTTGTCAATAACATCTTAAAAATTGAAGCAAACTCAGGAAAGTCCCTTTAATAAAGAATTTCCGTTCATCGGCCAAAGTTATATTTGCACAAGAATTGTACAATATGATCACATTGGTGCAAAGTCGTGCCAAGTTTGCGATGCTGTTGAGAGAAAAAAACCCACCCGATTTTGCTTGCCTTCTAAGTGCATGCTAGTCTCATTGAGTTTTCGATTGTGATGAGAGAAACAAAAGCCCACGCCGCCTAAAAAATACTCAAGAATCAAGCACACGGAACAAAAAAACCCCAAACCCCAACATACAACATAGGCTTGCTTGCATTCTAGGTATGCATGCTATTTTCGTTTATATGTATCATGCGTATTGTATCTACTTTAACAAGGGATTCTCATTTATTGGCCTGTTATCTTTGCACAAAAATTGTAAAATATCCTCTCAAGGGTGCGAGGGGAAAAATCACAAATGTGCTTGCCATTTTTTAGTTTGCATGATGTCTTTTATACCATCTTTTGAATCTCCTTTAGCGTGCAATTTTAGTTTGCGTAATAGTTCCGCAAATATTTTGCAAAATAATTGCGTTTGTGATACTGTTGAGAAAAATGTTTGATTGCCATTTTAGTTTGCATGCTACGTTTGTTTATGTACCATTGTGTGCATAGTATCTCTTTTAATGTGTCATTTGCAGAAGTGTGCAAAATCATGTTCGGTTTGTAACAATGTTGCTAAAAATATGTTTGCTTGCCATGTAGGTTTTGCATGTTATTCTCGTTTATATACCGTGTTTTATATAACAATAACTAATCACAGCTAAATAGTTGTATCAAAGTAAAACAGTTTTATCACAGAAAAATAAATCACAGTAATGCAGTTAAATCACAGTGAATAGTTAAATAGCAGTAAACCATGATCACGGTAAACCAGTATGCTCACAGAGAAAGAGTTTGATCACAGACAAAACCCAGATAATTTTTATTACACGAAAACAGATCACAGTAAAACAATTAGACCATTTTGATAACAGTAAACCAGTTTGATTACACGAGCACAGATCACAGTAAAACAACTGGACCATTTTGATGAGAGTAAATCAGTTTGATTACACGAGCACAGATCACAGTAAAACAACTGGACCATTGTGATGAGAGTAAATCAGTTTGATTACACGAGCACAGATCACAGTAAAACAACTGGACCATTGTGATGAGAGTAAATCAGTTTGATTACACGAAAATGTATCACAGTAAAACAACTGGACCATTTTGATAACAGTAAACCAGTTTGATTACATGGAAACTGATCAAAGTGAGACAGTTAGAACACGACAAAACATCTGGCAGTAAAATACTTTGATGATAATAAAGCAGTTTGATGATAGTGAACCAGTTTGATGACAACAAAACCGTTGGATCACAGTGAACCAGTTTGGTCACAGTAAACCACTTTGTTGACAACGGACATGTTTGATTAGATGGCAGTAAAATATCCGGCAGTAAGATTTGTGATGACAATACATCAGTTAATTGTGTACTGTGTCTGTTATACAGGCAGTAACGATGCGATGTGGCTGGGACTCAACGACAGACAGATGCAGATGAACTTCAAATGGACGGACGGAAGTAAAGTCGTCTATACGAACTGGGCTGTCTCGGAACCCAACAACTACGGCGGACTACACGAAGATTGTGTTCTCATGTTCTCGGCGGTATGTCGTTTAACGCACTACACATATGTCCTGTCGTATGTCGTTTAACGCACTACACATATGTCCTGTCGTATGTCGTTTGACTCACTACACATATGTCCTGTCGTATGTCGTTTGACTCACTACACATAATATATGTCCTGTTGTATGTCGTTTAACTACACGTATGTCCTGTTGTATGTCGTTTAACTACACATATGTCCTGTTGTATGTCGTTTAACTACACGTATATCCTGTCGTATGTCGTTTGACTCACTAGACATATGTCCTGTTGTATGTCGTTTGACTCACTACACATATGTCCTGTTGTATGTCGTTTAACGCACTACACATATGTCCTGTCGTATGTCGTTTAACTACACGTATGTCCTTTTGTATGTCGTTTAACGCACTACACATATATCCTGTTGTATGTCGTTTAACGCACTACACATATGTCCTGCTGTATGTCGTTTAACGCACTACACATATGTCCTGTCGTATGTCGTTTAACGCAGTACACATATGTCCTGTCGTATGTCGTTTAACGCAGTACAGATATGTCCTGTCGTATGTTGTTTAACTCACTACACATATGTCCTGTCGTATGTCGTTTAACTCACTACACATAATTATGTCCTGTCGTATGTCGTTTAACGCACTACACATATGTCCTGTTGTATGTCGTTTAACGCACTACACATATGTCCTGTCGTATGTCGTTTGACTCACTACACATATGTCCTTCCGTATGTTGTTTGACTCACTACACATATGTCCTGTTGTATGCCGTTTAACTACACGCATGTCCTGTTGTATGTCGTTTAACTACACGTATGTCCTGTCGTATGTCTTTTGACTCACTACATATATGTCCTGTTGTATGTCGTTTAACGCACTACACATATGTCCTGTCGTATGTTGTTTAACGCAGTACACATATGTCCTGTCGTATGTTGTTTAACTCAGTACACGTATGCCCTGTTGTATGTCGTTTAACGCACTACACTTATGTCCTGTCGTATGTCGTTTGACTCACTACACATTTGTCCTGTTGTATGTCGTTTAACTACACGTATGTCCTGTTGTATGTCGTTTAACTACACATATGTCCTGTTGTATGTCGTTTAACTACACATATGTCCTGTTGTATGTCGTTTAACTACACGTATGTCCTGTCGTATGTCGTTTGACTCACTACACATATGTCCTGTTGTATGTCGTTTGACTCACTACACATATGCCCTGTTGTATGTCGTTTTGCTCACTATACATATGTCCTGTCGTATGTCGTTTGACACACTACACATTTGTCCTGTTGTATGTCGTTTAACTACACGTATGTCCTGTTGTATGTCGTTTAACTACACGTAAGTCCTGTTGTATGTCGTTTAACGCACTACACATATGTCCTGTCGTATGTCGTTTAACTACACGTATGTCCTGTTGTATGTCGTTTAACGCACTACACATATGTCCTGTTGTATGTCGTTTAACGCACTACACATTATGTCCTGTCGTATGTCGTTTAACGCAGTACACATATGTCCTGTCGTATGTAGTTTAACTCACTACATATATGTCCTGTCGTATGTCGTTTAACGCACTACACAATGTCCTGTCGTATGTCGTTTTACGCACTACACATATGTCCTGTCGTATGTCGTTTAACGCACTACACGTATGTCCTGTCGTATGTCGTTTAAGTCACTACACATATGTCCTGTCATATGTTGTTTAACGCACTGCATATATGTCCTGTCGTATGTCGTTTAACGCAGTACACATATGTCCTGTCGTATGTCGTTTAACGCAGTACACATATGTCCTGTCGTATATTGTTTAACGCAGTACACATATGTCCTGTCATATGTTGTTTAACGCAGTACACATATGTTCTGTCGTATGTTGTTTAACGCAGTACACATATGTCCTGTCGTATGTCGTTTAACTGGCTATACACATGTCCTGTCATATGTCGTTTGACTTGCTACACATATGTCATGTCGTATATCGTTTGACGTACTACACATATGTCCTGTCGTATGCCGTTTAACTCACTACACATATGTTCTTTTGTATGTTGTTTAGCTCACTACACGTCTTTTTTATGTCGTTTAACTTACTATATATGTGCTGTCGTATGTGGTTTAACTCACTACATATGTCCTTTTGTATGTGGTTTAACTCACTACTGATATGTCCGCTCATGTGTGGTTTAACTCACTACATATGTCCTTTTGTATGTCGTTTAACACACTACATATGTCCTGTCATATGTCGTTTAACTCACTACATATATGTCCTGTCGTATGTCGTTTACCTCTTCATATATTCCACATATTTTAGGTCATCTATTTGTATATCAGATGACTTCATGCATTCTACATATGACACTGTAGATCGTAAATTTCCATACACTCTAGGAGTTATATTGTTTGGATGTTGTGCACTCTAGTGTATATCATATAACACATTCCACATATGCCGTGTTATATGTCATATATTCTACATATACTAGAATTTATTTGTATTTCATATAACTCCGCGCATTCGACATACTACGCCGTGTGCTATCCAAATCGTCGTACTCTCCACATGTTATATAGTTTAAATGTCGTATATTGTTTCGCACATCCCACGTGTTATGATAATTGCATGTCAAATACAGAGGCTAGTTCCATGTTTATATTTGTTTTTCGAATACGATTTTGATGTTAATTAAAGGGACATTCCCGAGTTTGCTTCACTGTAAGATGTTTTCGACTAATAAAATGTTTCTACGATTAAACTTCCATGTTAAATATATTTTCTTTTTTAGAATATCAGTGTCTGATAGAGTATCAATAGAGTTTAGAGTATCAATGTGTTTCTGATCGTCTTAATATTTGTAAGAAGCCCAAACTGGATTTTGTCTTCATATAATTCATACGTACGAAAAAAAAATGTTTTAGGAAATAAAATAAAATTTAAATTAGTACAGATATTAGAACGATCAGAAACACGTTTAATATACAGCCACTAATATTATTTTATGCAGAACAATATATTTGAAATGTAATTACATTGGTTAAAAAGTCTCTGTTAGTCGATAACGTCTTTAAAATTGCAGAATACTCAGGAATGTCCCTTTAAGGAGTGTCTGTTGTTTGTTTTACGTTCATCGGGGTATGAACAAAACAAAAATCATCCACAAACTGTGTGAATCGGCGAAGCCGTTCTCACATAACTTTGCGGATTATTTTTTCATACCCAGATGAACGTAAAAGAAATAACAGACAATACTTATAATAAAATTTGAATAATACTTCCTAATAATGACACCAAAACTTCAAACTTTATTTTGATTTTTTTGGTCCATAAACAACAGTGCTAAATAAGACAACTTGCCCATATAAAATGATGTCATCAGATATGACGTTCCCTGACGACGTAATTTTTGTTGTTACGTCTGGACCAATGTGATGACGTTATGTTGTACTGAATGTAACGGAAATTTAAATTATTGAGTGATGTGTAAAAAACACTTTCACGAACAGAGAATCAATCAGCGAAAATATGACTTTCACACATTACACCGGAAATTTAACATTTTCTCACGGGAACATATCCCGAACCCCCTTTAACAGGTACGAGCCCGTTGGGCCTTTTAATGTTCCTCTCCGGGTCATTGAACTGACAGTGCCCCCCCCCCCCCCCCCCTCATTTTTAAATACTAGTACCACTAGTGTCCAATGCCATTAGAATACACGTCGTGGGCCCTGTATATTATGCCGCTTAACTGATCATATCTATGAATTACACTTGTACTGCATATCATATTGGTGTATCAAGATCCAAGTATTCCACGTGTAGTGATTGTAATCTCCATTGACTGTATATGATTAATATGTGTATGCTACTGAACTGTATTTGCAGTCGGGTCAATGGAATGATCATGTTTGTGATTACAACGCCCAAGGTTACGTATGTAGACGTCACAAGCAAATATTATCAACAACTGTACAGCCGGCATATTCTGTTGGATGCCCAAAGGTAATATTTTAGAATATTTCTCCATATTAATATATATATATATATATATATATATATATATATATATATATATATATATATGTGTGTGTGTGTGTGTGTGTGTATTTGTGTGTGTGTGTGTGTGTGTGTGTATGTGTGTGTATTTGTGTGTGTATGTGTGTGTGTGTGTGTGTGTATACATATATAAAACACGTTTTTAAAGATATATGTACATAATTTGGTTGTGGATTTTTGTTAAGGATAAATAACTACCGGTTTGTTTTTCAAATGTTACAACATACTTTTAAACCTGTTAGGGCTGGATGATATCTTTTTTATATATCTGTACGTGTAAATGATATCATCTGACACTTCAATAAACAACTTGATGTAAATACTTCATATTGCCTAGATATATTCCACCAAAACTTATTATATTCGCGGGCGGAATCTAGATCAGTTGATATGCGCTTGCTGGAATTGTTCGCGTCGTAGGATCGGACTTCGTTCTCAAACTCATTGCTGTATGAAAAGCTGTGGTGCGTACTGTCGTTTCTATAAGACAGTGCATATAAAATATCCCTTGCTACAGTACGGGTGCAGGACGTAGCCCAGTAGTAAAGCTCTCGCTCACTGCGCGGTCGGTCTGTGTTCGATCCCCGTCGGTGGGCCCATTGGGCTATTTCTCGTTCCAACCAGTGAACCTCGACTGGTATATCAAAGGGCATGGTATGTACTACTCTGTCTGTGGGATGGTGCATATAAAAGATATCTTGCTACTAATCGAAAAGAGTAGCCCATGAAGTGGCGTTTCTTCTCTCAGTATCTGTGTGGTCCTTAACCATATGTCTGACGCCTTATAACCTTAAATAAAATGTGTTGAGTGCGTCGTTAAATAAAACATTTCTTTCTTTCTTTCCAAATAGCCGACCACCAGTTAACCAGTGTGATGTAGGAATTCCACTGAAGCCTGTGCCGAACATGTACAATATCAAATGTTTAAAGGAATAGTCCTGAGTTTGCTGCAATTTTTAAGATGTTATCGACTAACAGAGAGTTTTTAACGATTGTAATTACATATCAAATATATTGTTCTGCATAAAATATTAGTGGCTGTATATTAAACGTGTTTCTGGCCGTTCCGATATTTGTACTAGGTTAAATTTCATTTTATTTCCTAAAATATATTTTTCGTACCTACGAAATTATTTGAAGACCATTAGAAGAAGTTTGCTCACTGAGCGCTGACCTAATTAAATTCAGTGGTTAAGTAACCTTTTAACACTGGCTTTTTCACTGTCAACAGCATTTTTATTTTAATAAAACGGCGATCGCGAGCCAGTTCGCTTAGAATATGGAACTTTAACCATTTTTCTACCCGAAAATAGTTTTGTTATATTTTTCTGATTGATTTTTCCACCGTCATTTTTCATGTTTTTAAATCGTTTAAATTTCATTCCTAATGGAAAAGCTTGAGGATTCGAAGGGATTCCCCGTGTCAAGCATTTTGACAGGAGGCGGTTTCATCCCAGTTCGCTAGCCAATTAATGCCTGAGATACTTGCCGAGCTATCAGTGTAAATATTTTTTTGATTGGTGCAGATTATAATGTGTCATTTTTTAATTGAAAAAAGTGAAGTTTACGAACTTTCTTACTCTCAGCGCATGCGCACTCCATATGACTGCTGTTGCGACCTTAGTGAAAACGTCAAAGTTTGTAAACAAATGTATCAGTTTCTCGATTTTATGGACTCTTATGACTTTGGGATTGACTGTAGATTATGCTAAATGTGTAATATTTGTAATTTTTGTCTTATAAACGACACGAAGGTTATTTTAGTTTAGATCGACGTTTTGGAAATAACAAAAACAATATTTTTTTTCTGTGAATTTAAATAAAATTATTTCAAAAATTAAAAAAATAGCGAAAGATTTTTTATTTTTTTTTACACAATTTCGATTTTTGAGCAATTTTCCACGGTCATTTTCATAACCATTGCAACCACAAACTTCAGTTAAAATTACTATGTTGTAGACGTATCTTACGATTTAAAGTGGTTGTGTTTTAAAGATTTTGACGAAAACGCGATATTTGACATTTTGTGTGAAATTCATGAAACTCAACCATCCTAAATTGACAAATTTTAATACGTTGTATGAATTCTTTATTTATTGCAAAGGAATAAAGATATACTATTATACTATAAATTTCGTTAAAAACAAATCCGTTTTTTTTTTTTTTTCTTGATTATTTTAGTTTGGGACGACATATAGTCAAAAAAGGAAAACAGTTTTGGAAATTTAAAAAAAGAACTATTGTTTATTTTAATTTAAATTAAATTATTTAAAAAATTTAAAAAATAGGAGCGAATTTTTTTTTTTAGCAGTAAAGTTATTGCTGAAAACGTAGGGGGTGATTGCCGATAGTGAAGTGCGTGCAAGAGTCAGGTGAACTATAATTATTTCAGTTTGCATGTCAGTCTGAAAGAAAGAACAAACTAATTGTAAACTGAAATAAACAAAATAAAACATTATGTACAGATTAAAATGTCCCTGTTACACAAACAATCAACTACGAGTGTCAACGAGCAGCAGTATTGTCCTGTAGTGCACAGGTAAATATTGTATGATTACACCCCTTCACTGTAATGGTCTAGTCCGGCTCGGTCACAGACAGTCAGATAACTAGTCTATATTTAGACGGATGCGCGTCATAAATGATTTTTTTATCCAAAAATAGACCGCCACACCAGCAAACTTCTTCTAATGAAAATCCAGTTTGGGCTTCTTACAAATATTAAGACGACCAGAAACACATCGAATATACAGACACTGATATTCTAAACACGAAACTATATTTAATATGTAAGTTTAATCGTAGAAATATTTTACTAATCGGAAACATCTTACAATGCAGCAAACTCAGGAATGTCCCTTTAACATACATTACAATATCAGATGATAAAACATGATTGTTTCTTTAACGACACAAATAGAGCACATTGATTAATTAATCATCGGCTATTGGATGTCAAACGTTTGGTAATTCTGACTCGTAGTCATCAGAGGAAACCCTCTACATATTTCCTAATGCAGCAAGGGATCCTTTATATACACTTTCCCACAGACAGGATAGCACATACTAAGGCCTTTATCCAGCTGTGGTGCACTGGTTCCACCGAGGTGGTTCGATCCTGCGACGCAAGCACCTCGAGCGAGAACTCAACTGACTGAGCTAAATCCCGCCCTTAGCAGATGATAACGTAATCAATATGCTCTTGTGGTGTCGTTAAACAAAATACAATTTAAATTCCAGGGTTCGTTTGGCTACGAGGCTCAGTGTTATACTTTCCATACCTCCCCGTTGTCCTGGAGCGCCGCAGAAAACGTGTGCAAAAGTAAACAAGGTCACCTTGCGACAGTTACTGACAGGTACGAAATATTTATTTATTTTTTAAAATGCTATTGTTCTGCCAACAAACGTAATGGTGTCAAATGAACATGATGCTGCATCATGCATATTTAGAGTTAAGAGCAGGACGCTGATCAGTGGTAAAGCGTTTACCAGATGCGCGTCGGTCTAGGATCGATCCTCGTCGGTGGACCCATTGGGCTATTTCTCGTTCCAGCCAGTGCACCACGACTGCTATATCAAAGACCGTGGTATGAGTTATCCTGTATGGAGGATGGTGCATATAAAAGATCCGTTGCTACTAATGGAAATATATATTGGGTTTCCTTTCTAAAACTATGTCAGAATTACGAAACGTTTTACATCTAATAGCCGATGATCAATACATAAATGTGTTCTAGAGGTGGCATTAAACAAAACACATTTTAGGAAGACATTTTTTTTTTGAAACATCTTCCTATGTAACATGCGATCGTGTTTATATATTATGTTCGTATTAGACGTAATGTTCTATAAACGGACTATATTATTATTATATTATTATTATTATTATTATTATTATCATATCATTATCATTATTATTATCATTATCATTATTATTATTATTATTAATGTTGTTGTCGTCGTTGTTGCTGCTGTATGAGAGCAACTATATATCTGTCTTATAGTTTAATTTAGTTATACAGATATCAAATACATTGTGTAATGTAGTTCAACAAAGTGCCTCAATGATAATATATTTTACATAACTGTATTACTTTGGATATGCATGCTTTAGTGCAGACACAGACGAATGCACAAACACACATAAACATACATAAACACACATAAACACACATGCAGACAGACAGGCAGCCACGCACATGTAAACACAAATAAACACACACAGCACACACAGAAAAACACACACACCAGGCACCAAACAAACAGATACACACACACACACACGCACACACACAGACACATAGCTACAAACAAACACGCACACACACACACACATAGAGATAGAGAGCTACACACACACACACACACACACAGAGACACACACACGCACACACATACACACACACGCACACACACACACGCACACACACAGACACACACACACATATACACACACGCACACACACACACACACACAGACACACACATACACAGACACACACGCACACACACATACATACACACACACGCACACAGACACACACACACGCACACACATACACACACGCGCACGCGCACACACACACACACAAATACATACACACACACATACACACACACACACGCACACACAGACACACACATACACACACGCGCGCACAGAGAGAGAGAGAGAGAGAGAGAGAGAGAGAGAGAGAGAGAGAGAGAGAGAGAGAGAGCTACACACACACATACACACACACACACACGCACAGAGAGAGAGAGAGAGAGAGAGAGAGAGAGAGAGAGAGAGAGAGAGAGAGAGAGAGAGAGAGAGAGAGAGAGCTACACACACACAGAGAGAGAGAGAGAGAGAGAGAGAGAGAGAGAGAGAGAGAGAGAGAGAGAGAGAGAGCTACACACAGAGGGGGAGAGAGAGAGAGAGAGAGAGAGAGAGAGAGAGAGAGAGAGAGAGAGAGAGAGAGAAGAGAGAGAGAGAGAGAGAGAGACAGACAGAGAAAGAGAAAGAGCTACACACACACACACACACACCTGTGGGAGGCGCTGTTACTATTTTATTTTATCCTATCACATTGGTGTAAAATCAGTCTACCTAATGACTGCGAGCGTTCTCCCCTCTGAATGTATTTTTATATAACGTGGTGGCCGAATGAGTATGCAATGTGTGTAAGTAATGTCACTGAAATGTCGTATTGTCATATACTCAACACACTTAATGAATTGCTAATAGATATATGCCGCAATAAATACAGAAAGAAAGAAAGAAAGAAAGAAAGAAAGAGAGAAAAAACAAACTAAAAGAAATCACAAAAAAAAAAAAAAAAAATCCCCCGAAACAAACAAGAAACAAATTAATGTTGTTGAATATATGGTCGGGTTTCTACTCAGGTATATCCAGGCGTTTGTGGCGGCGGAGCTGGTGAACCGTGACGACGTCTACTGGATCGGACTGTCCGACAGCGCCACGCCCGGACACTACTACTGGGCGAGCAACGTGAGCGTCACCTACACGCCGTGGGGCAGGGCGCACAACGGTGAGGTGGACAACAACAGCGAACTTTGTGTTACTTCATTGCATTATTGTCTTACGTTGTTCACTGATTCCATTGCTTTCGTTCCTTCGATCCTCCATTCATTAACTTATTCAAGATTCATGAATTCAATGAATGAACCAACAATTCTTTCATCCGTTCAAACCTTTGTTTTTTTCCTTCCTTCTTCCATTAGTTTAGTCACGATTCATCACATCAATAATTCGATTGATCAATCGATCAATCAATCAATCAAGCAATCATTCGATCAATCAATCAATCCATTATTTCATCCACCCATCTGTCCACTCTCACACTCATTCGTTCATCCACCCATCCATCTGTCAATTCATCCACCCATCTCTGCATTCGGCCATGCATACATGCATGCATTAATTCATTCATTCGTTTGTTTGTTCATTCATTCATACGTACATACATTCATACGTACATACATACATATATACATACATGCATTAATTAATACATTCATTTAATCATTCATTCAATCATTCATTCATTCATTCATTCATTCATCCATTACATACCACTGTCAATGTAAGATGCGCTCATAGTTATTAACTATATCTTTGAATTAGTTCTTCATTTCTAAAATGTTGTATTGATGTAGAAAATATTTTAAGGAAATCGCTGGTCTTTTACTCGTCTTTATCAGGAAGCGAACGAAACACCTGTGTTGCCATGACAACTCTACGACCGGTGGGACTGTGGCAGAATGTTGACTGTAGTGTAAAGAAGCCGTATATCTGTGAGACATTAAGAGAGGGGTTCACCACTCCCACCCCCACCACCACCCCACCCACCACGGCCTATGTCAGCTGCCCTAAGTTTTGGCACGCCCACAATGATTACTGTTATAGGGTAAGTGAGTTATATTATCAGTTACTATTGCAACTTGAACGTAGTATACCAATGAAAAAAGAAAGAAAGGAATGTTTTATTTAACGACGCACTCAACACATTTTATTTACGGTTATATGGCGTCAAACATATGGTTAAAGACCACACAGATTTTGAGAGGAAACCCGCTGTCGCCACTTCATGGGCTACTCTTCCGATTAGCAGCAAGGGATCTTTTATTTGCGCTTCCCACAGGCAGGATAGCACAAACCATGGCCTTTGTTGAACCAGTTATGGATCACTGGTCGGTGCAAGTGGTTTACACCTACACATTGAGCCTTGCGGAGCACTCACTCAGGGTTTGGAGTCGGTATCTGGATAAAAAAAAGTCCATGCCTCGACTGGGATCCGAACCCAGTACCTACCAGCCTGTTGACCGATTGCCTAACCACGACGCCACCGAGGCCGGTATATATTTATGAAGGAATGTTTATGGTTTTGACTTCTTTCAGTATGTTGAATAGATTGACCTGTGTTCACTACGATTTAAAAACATTTTCGACTAATAAAGCCTTTTTAAAAGCTAGGTGTTTTTTTTAGGATATGTAAATAAATAGAACACTACATTCGTGTCAGTTAAATACCATTTATCTTAAAGCTCGTTCTTTACAAAAACATTCAACTCGCTTTCGCTCGATAGATGTATTTTAAAACAACTCGTTGTAAGATAAAATTAATAGTATGTAACGGCCACTCATGTAGTATTCTCTATTTAACAACTGCAATTACATATTAAATACAAGTTCTTGTGTACACATGTAGAATATAAGCCTTTGTATATTCAATGTGTTTGTGGTCATCATAATTCATTCATCATACATAAATACATTTATTCATTCATTCATTTATCCATTTATCCGTTCATCCATTCTTTCATTCATTATTTCATATGTCATTCCTTAATCCATCCATCCATCAATCCATTCTTTCATACATTCATTCATTCGTCATTAATTAATTAATTCATTCATTCATCATTTATCCATTTATTCATTCATTCATTAATCCATCCACTTTTCCTTTCATACATTACTTCATCCATTCATCATTCATTCATTCATTCATTCATTCATTCTTTCATTCAATGATTCATTCACGAAGGGAGATCAGCAAACTAGCGGTACATCAAAGTCGTGGGTTGATGCCCGGGACTACTGCAGAGGACTGGGCGGTGACCTGGCCAGCATACACGACGAGACGACCAACGCGTTTATTCTGAACACCGTCTTAAGGTGAGTCTGTGACTCTGAACACAGTCTTAATGTTAGTCTGTGACTCTGAACACTGTCTTAAGGTGAGTCTGTGACTATGAACACCGTCTTAAGGTGAGTCTGTGACTCTGAACACAGTCTTAAGGTGAGTCTGTGACTCTGAACACAGTCTTAACGTGAGTCTGTGACTCTGAACACTGTCTTAGGGTGACTGTGATTCGGAACACCGTCTTAAAGTGAGTCTGTGATTCGGAACACCGTCTAAAAGTGAGTCTGTGACTCTGAACACAGTCTTAAGGTGAGTCTGTGACTGAACATTGTCTTAAGGTGACTGTGATTCGGAACACCGTCTTAAAGTGAGTCTGTGATTCGGAACACCGTCTTAAGGTGAGTCTGTGACTCGGAACACCGTCTTAAGGTGAGTCTGTGACTCTGAACACAGTCTTAAGGTGAGTCTGTGACTCTGAACACCGTCTTAAGGTGACTCTGTGATTCTAAACACCGTCTTAAGGTGACTGTGATTCTAAACACCGTCTTAAGGTGACTCTGTGATTCTAAACACCGTCTTAAGTTTTAATCTGTGATATCAGTATACACGACGAGATTCTTTTTTAAGAATGAAGATTTTACATACTGAAAACAGTTTATTGTTTAGAATAACATTATCTACATTGATCATCCGCCACTTGAAAACACACGTTAGGTTTTGTTTCCTACTCTTACATAGATAATGATAAAAATATGGTCTGTGTCCCGCGACTAGACACTGTGTCCCCTCTAATAGAGACAGTGTCCCCTTTCAGATATCGTTCAGCATGTACAGTATAATATTGCCAAACATTCTCCATCTTTCTTTATAGGTATTCTTATAGAGGCAACTTTTGGATTGGACTCAATGATCTAGATTCGGAGACAAGTATGTATTTATTTACAACTAATACACGTTTTTTGTTGTTGTTATGGGTGGGGTGGGGGGGGGGGGTGGGGGCTTTCACTTGCCTGCAGTATTGACATTTTGTTACGTATGTGTTGCTGTTAACAGTAGCTAACAGAGATCAGGGCCCCGTTCCATGAAGCGATCTTGGCCCTAAGATGACCTTAGGCGCATAGCTACCATATGCACTTAAGTTGATCTTAAGGCTAAGATCGCTTCGTGGCTCAAGGCTAATTATTGCGGAAATCCACCGCCACTCCATGGCGCTGCTATTTATTATTATTATTATTATTATTATTTTTTGTTTGTCAGTAGCAAGAGGTCTTTTAAATGAGAAGGGAAATACCTCATCGTGTCCACCGACTGGATTCCGAGATACAGTCGATAAGATACTCAGTGGCGGATCCAGAAAATCCATTTAGCGGTGGTGGGGAGTCAATGACATGAGGCGGAATGCCAAAGGAACTTTAGGGGAGGTTTGGAGGGGGATCGTAAAAAACCCATCAAAATTAATATATAATAAAATAAAATTATAACTGTCGCAAAATTTAGGGGGGCCCGTGCCCCTGCTCCCCCCCCCCCCCCCCCCCCCCCATCCGCTTCTACGGAGTCTTTCACATATTAGAGACGGAACGTTCGATACCAAATAGCCGTACTTTTGAATATGCTAGGGTATCGTTAGATAAATATCACCTTACTTTCCTCTCGCAGGTTACAAATGGTCGGACGGTTCGGCGTTCGTGTACGCCAAATGGTACCCCGGAGAGCCGAATAATAGCCATGACAACGAAGACTGCGTGGAAGTAAACAAATTCACGAAGAGTTGGAACGACAATAACTGCTTTATAGCTAGAAGCTTTATATGTCAGATCCGCAGAGGTATGGCTTTTCGTTAATAACTAAAGCTATATATTAAATACATTTATATGTCAGATCCGCAGAGGTATGGCTTTTCGTTTTATTAATGGGACTGCCATGATGCTTTTTAATCAACAGAGTCTTTAATAACTAAAGTTATATATTATATACATTTATTTTAGATAGAATATCATCGTCTCTATATTCAGAATTCGGTTTGGTCATACTAATGTTTGTATAAATTTCCTTTTATATCCAAACATTGTTTTCAGGGATTATACATAATCGCTGATAATAAGAATTCCCTGAAATATATAGAGGGTATTTTATGTTTTTTGTTAAATATGATTTATATCTCACCGAGTGAAGTTTAGAATCATATCTCACAAGTCGCGCTTGCACGAAGAGTGTGATATGATTACAAAGTTCACGAGATGAGATATAAATCATATTTAACACAAAAAAAAACCATAAAAGTTTCTATTTATTATATAACTTTTGGCAATTTACCTTTATTTTTAAAATGCCAGCAGCAAAATAGTTAGAAAACACTTTCTACAGTGACGATATGAGTGAGTAAAATAGTGAAATGTTCACTCTAAAATGTGTTATCGTCACTGGGTGACTGATAACGCTTTTACTTTACTGATATTTTAAGATATTGCACTAAATGTTATATAATAAAGATCTGTTCGTCTGCAACATTAATTTTTAACGATAACAACAAACTCTGGATAGTCCCTTTGAGAAGATTTATTACCAAACATTCTGCCTGCACCCCCAGGGGCGTGCGCAGGAAATTTTGCAGGGGGGGGGGGTCGAGGCAAAGCCCGTGGCGGTGGGTCTGGGGGGCCCTGCCCCCGAAAATTTTGAAAAATTGACCCCTTCTAGGGCTATTCTGAGGTGTTTTCTGCTGGCTAGCCGAAATGCTTTCACAGGAATGTAAAAAATCGGGATATGAAAATATTTTTCGCCTTGAGCAGGGGGGGGGGGGTGTTCGACCCCCCCCCACGCCTGCGCACGCGCCTGACCCCCATCCCCATTTCAATTCTCTTTTTTAATCCATCGATCTATCTAGACTTGTTAACATACAGGTGCCAACAACATCCCTTTCAATATTAGTAAGAAATATTTAAGGTTTTTTTAATCAAATATTTTAATCCGCGAAATGCGTCCTATCTATTGTGGCACAAAGACAAATAGCAGCCAAGCAGTGGTGTTAGTTCACACTTCGGAAATATATTGGTATAACCGAAACATCAATGAAAAGGGGGCGGGACGTAGGCCAGTGGTCAAGCGCACGCCTGATGCGCGGTCGGTCAAGGATCGATCCCCGTCGGTGGGCTATTTCTCGGTGCACCACGACTGGTATATCAAAGGTCATGTTATGTGCTATCCTGTCTGTGGGATGGTGCATATAAACGATCCCTTGGTACTAATGGAAACATTAAGCGGGTTTCCTCTCTATGACTGTGTCAAAATTATCATATGTTTGACACCCAATAGCCGATGATTAATAAATCAATGTGCTCTAGTGGTGTCGTTAAACAAAACAAAACAAAAGTTCAATCTAAAAATCGTATTATGGATTACGATAATGAATTTACAGTTAAAAACTAGCTGGAAGGGTGTAGCGATCATTCCTTTATTTCTGTCTTATTTGCTTCAAATGTTTCAAGATGGTATTTGTGTTCACAGGAATGACGATTCCGACAACCACGCTGAAACCGACGACTCCCACAAGTAAGTGTGTGTATTCCTTAAACTACCAACTCCAACAAGTGTGTGTATTCCTTTAACTAACATCTCCAACAAGTGACTTTGTGTATTCCTTAAACTAACAACTCCAACAAGTGACTGTGTATTCCTTAAACTAACAACTCCAACAAGTGACTTCGTGTATTCCTTAAACTAATAACTCCAACAAGTGACTTTGTGTATTCCTTAAACTAATAACTCCAACAAGTAAATGTGTGTATTCCTTAAACTAACAACTCCAAGAAGTCACTTTGTGTATTCCTTTAACTAACAACTCCAACAAGTGTGCGTATTCCTTAAAATAACAATTCCAACAAGTAAGTGTGTGTATTCCTTAAACGAATAACTCCAAGAAAGTGTGTATTCCTTAAACTAATAACTCACAAGTGTGTGCATTCCTTAAACTAATACATCCAACAAGTAAGTGTGTGTATTCCTTAAACTAACAACTCCAACAAGTGTGTATTCCTTAAACTAATACCTCCAACAAGTAAGTGTGTGTATTCCTTAAACTAATAACTCCAACAAGTAAATGTGTGTATTCCTTAAACTAATAACTCCAACAAATTACTTTTTGTATTCCTTAAACTATTTTTATTGTAAAAACAACAGATTTAAAAGTAGATGTATTTTAAACAACAGACTTAAAACTAGTTGTATTCTCAAAAACCAGACTTAAAATTGGTTGTATTCTTACACGACAGACTTAAAACTAGTTTTATTCTTAAACAACAGACTTAAAACTGGTTATATTCTTAAACGACAGACTTAAAACTAGTTGTATTCTTAAACGACAGACTTAAAACTAGTTGTATTCTTAAACGACAGACTTAAATCTAGTTTTATTCTCAAAACCACTTCGAACAACCTGTTTTTATTATCGGCTCTCGATTTGTTGGGCTTGCGTGGTTCTGTTGGTAGTACGAAACCAAATAACTTCCGACTGGTTCAAAGTTCGAGGTGCACCCAACTTTTGATAGAGAAGTGAACACCACAAGTCATGTGATTGTTGATAAATGTGAGTGTGTTGGTTGTCAAAAGACCTGGGCAAAAAATGTATGCAATTTTATTTCATCTAGTACCACTGTGTCAAGTAGCCTTGTGCTTGAAACATGTTTTGGGTACCTATAAAACAACTACTCGAATTTTGTGCGGAACTAGGGTAGTCATAGACGCTACCCGTTATCTCAGAAATGAGCAGCTTGACCCCCATTTTTTCTGATTCACGTTAAGGGTGAGGGGTGGTAGTATATATATATCCGTGGCGTTTATGTCGATTGATACGCTGCAGATAGGAGTTTCAGCCACATATGTTACTATTGTCGTCTATGGGATTTGATTTGGTAGTATACACCCTGTTAATGTCTGTATGCGTTTGACTCCAGTCATGTGTGCTGACAAGGGCTGGATGTCGCACGGCGGCTACTGCTACTACGTCAGCAAACCGTACGGCGTGGGCGTCAAGAAGACGTGGTTCAGTTCCAGACGGTTCTGTATGGCGGCAGGAGGCGACCTCCTCAGCATCAACAGCAGGGACGAACACAACTACATCACCGCCATGGTAGGAAAACATGTTTCTCAAACGAGTCATTTTGTATATGTTTTTTGTTTTTTTTGATACGAACATTAGAGAAATACATAGATTGATTTTCTAATTGCATTCCCTTTTGTGAAGAACAATTCGTGACATGAGTCTCAAAATCATTTATCAACTGGAGTGGTCGAGCTTTAGCGAGTGCAATTTTTTGTTGGGGGAGAGTGTTGGGAAAAACGATCCACAAAAGGATGAGACACAAAAATATGTTTTAGCGAAATAAGCCGTATGATTTTATATAAAATGTTGCTAGTTAGCTTCAGGTGAGACGTGCTTCCACCGTCGGCGGATTTAACCACGTGTCGAACTGTCAATTTATTGATTAATATAATTATTATATTAGCCGCATTTTGTAATTGATATCACACATTGTATTCCATATCGTATTGCAAACGGTAGCAATAACTATCCACATTATTTTTGCATTTACCATAGTCTGACACCCAATAGCCGATATAGGGGTGTTCTGGGGTGTCGTTAAACGTTCATCCATTCATTCATTCATTCATTCATTCATTCATTCATTCATTCATTCATTCATTCCTGCATTCATTCATTCATTCCTGCATTCATTCATTCATTCATTCATTCGATAACTACCCATCGTATAAACCACGTGACCAACCAACAGACGGTAATGGGGATTTACTTTCAAAGTTCAGTGTATCTAGACAGTTTTTTTCTATTAATGTTTTTGTTTTTTTAATCTCCAAGCAATCTGACAGAGGCGATATTGTATAACCTACAACTATTGTGATATTTTAATATTTTGATATTGTATACGTACATGTGATATTAGTATATTTTGATATTGTAATGTATATCCAGAAAATCCATTTAGGGGCGGGGGGCGGGGGGGGGGGGGGGGGGGGGGCAATGACATGAGGCGGAATGACAATGGAACTTTGGGGGAGGTTAGGAGAGGATTGTAAAAAAAAATGAAAATTAATATATAATAAAATTATAACTGTCGCAAACCTACGGGGGGGGGGGGCGGGCCCCTGCCCCCTAGATCCGCCCCTGTACATATATGTGATATGAGATGTGGTGTGTATTTTCACAGATAAGCAAGTCATCTACCTTGAAGTACTGGACTGGACTTAACGTGCTCGGTGTTTCCAGCTATCGGTGAGATATTTTAATTAATTTATTTATTAACATATGTTTCGTGCATATATCTAATTAAGGTTCACGCACGCTGTCCTGGGCACACCTCAGCTATCTGGGTTGTCTGTCGGGACAGTGGGTTAGTTGTTAGTAGTTAGAGAGAGAGAGAGAGAAAAGGATGTAGTGGTTTTACACCAACCCATTGAGTCGTTAAAACTCTCCCATGGTAGGAGCCGGTACCGGGTTGCGAACCCAGTACCTACCAGCCTTATGTCCGATGGCTTAACCACGACACCACCAAGACAAGTTAGTTTAATTATGTTACATTCCGAAACTCTAGGATTCAAAGACTGCCACGTAATGGGAAATGATTTCTAAATACGTATAACGATTGTAATTTCTTTGGATATAGCAATTGTAATGTTATCATACATACAGATTATAATTCGATTGCAATTATATTGCATATATCAATTATAATTATATTTTAATTTTGTTGCATATGACAATTATATTTTAGTTGCATGGACTATAAGAAATATAATGTCTTGCACATTACGATTGCAATTGTTTTGATTGATTTTACTACATGTACATATAACTGTAATTTTATTGGATAGAACAAATACAAATTACTGAAACTAGTTTTGCATGTAACAGTTTTGAATATATATATAAAAAGGACAGCCCAGATAGCTGAGGTGTGTGCTCAGGACAGTGTGCCTGAACCTTAATTGGATATAAGCACAAACATAAGTTGAAAAACAAAATGATCATTGTTTGAGTATTGTGTAATTTACAACATATTTCTATTGAGTGTTGTATTTGTATTCAATCTCATTTAAAGGCGGCTCCACACGACACAAGTTCCTTTTTTATATTGAAAACATAGTTTATTGGCATGTGATAGAAAAATTATTGGACCTAAGTTATCCAACTTACGAGGCCCTCTCCTAAACCGGTTGTATAGCAACCGATGAATATTATCGTACGATGCAATCATGTAGTGTGTCGTTGCCTTAAAAGTCGAGAGACAAGACTCATAATTCTGCTAAATACAATTTTAATATATTATGCTGAATTGGTGGACATTTTGAATATATTATGTTGAACCGGTGGCCATTTTGAATATATTATGTTGAACCGGTGGCCATTTTGAATATATTATGCTGAACCGGTGGCCATTTTGAATATATTATGCTGAACCGGTGGACATTTTGAATATACATGTATTATGCTGAATCGACGGACATTTTGAATATATTATGTTGAACTGGTGGACATTTTGAATATATTAGGTTGAACCGGTGGACATTTTTAATATATTATGTTGAACCGGTGGCCATTTTGAATATTTTATGCTGAATCGATGGACATTTTGAATATATTATACTGCACCTGTGAACATTGCTGTTTTAATTTCTTTTACTTCTTTACCTATGTAAGGTGGTCCGATGGTAATCCAGTTAACTACTATGCCTGGAATGCAAATGAACCGAACGATGCATTTGGCGGACAGAAGTGTGTGGACATGTACAGTACTAGCGGTGAGATCACAGGATTCTATTATTTATACAAACATTTTATTGTCGTTACATTTGCCAAAGTCCTAAGGCCATCTAATGAATATCAGCTCATTTAAAATCAGCATACGATAGATAGCATATATTAAACAAACTTGATCTTGACGTATTTATCATTCCATCCAGTATATCAAAGGCCGTGGTATGTACTGTCCTGTGTGGGATTGTGCACATAAAAGATTCCTTGCTACTAATTAAAAAAAAATAGCGGGTTTCCTCTCTAAGACTATATGTCAAATTACCAAATGTTTGACATTCAATAGCCGATTAATAAATCAATGTGCTCTAGTGGTGTCGTTAAACAAACACCCAATTATTTGTGTGTCTGTTTTTGTCATGACATATCTACATGCAACTTTACTTGTGATTAGTCTGTACATATTTAATTTGAAAACAGTGATTCCGGGCTAATATATAGGTTGCACCAACGAGAAGATTTTATATTTATATATCAACCTCGGTAACAAACCCCCCCCCCCCCCCCTAAAAAAACACGAAAAAAAAAATAAACTCACGAACCCTCCCCCCCCCCCCCCAAAAAAAAAAAAAAAAAAAACCCCACACAAAACAAACAAAACAACAACAACAACAACAAGACAAAACAAAACAAAAAACACGAAAACAAACAACCGGAAGTACCATATTCTGGCACCACTAGGTTGTTTTGTCGTTAAATGCTCTTTCTTAGATGTACTACTTTCTTTTATTTATATTTTGTATTGTCGTCGGTTATGTTTATATATTCTGCCTTATTTATTGCATTATATTCTGTCTATAAAAAGCGGTTTTTTTTTGTTTGTATTCTTTTGTTTCTGTTTTGTTATATTTTTGCTGTTAAGGGGCAGTGACACAGATTCGATATTAATTATTTTATATTTATTGTAAGCAATGCTTTTGTATTTCGTCCTCGAACTTTCTATTCTATTGTCTATTAAAAAGCAGTGTTACAGATGTTAGAATTTAATAGCAACTGATTAAACATGTAGCGCGAGTGTTGTTTCATAAAATGTGCGTTAACATCTTAAAAAATCGAAGCAAGGTAAAACTACTCAACATCAAGTCTCGGTATTTTTTGTTTTATTTTTCTTGATTGTTTTTGTTTGTTTTGTTGTTGTTGTTGTTTTAAAAGATAACCACCACCACAAAGCCTCAAAAAGAAACCTGTACAAAGAACAACAACCCTTCCCCGCAAAAAAGACACCTACAAAGAATACAAACACAAAGACAAACGAAATTCACAACTACAACAAAAACCAATAAAACAAGGAAATTAACCCATCCAGAAAACCAAAACCAAAAAACCCCAACAACTCTCCACCCCCCCCACCCATAAAAAAAAAAAAAAAAAAAAAAAAATATACATGTATATATTATATATATATATGTGTATATGTATATGTATATGATGTATATGTAAAACACAAAAACGAACTGAAAACACAAATACACACTTTTAATTTTTTTTCTTCATTATAAAATGTGTTTGTAGGTCTATGGAATGATGACAGTTGCATGGACATGAATGGTTTCATCTGCAAGAAATTAAATGCGACATCCACACCTAAAATACCAGTACCCACCCCCTTGATACACGGCGGCTGTCCGTCCGGGTTTACACACAGTATAGGTGAGTGGCGTGTTTGATAGTATGGACTGATTTATTACTTTCTTTATAGTGACATACGCACATACAAATAAACACACTCATACACGCACAAACATGCAAAACACAAAAACAATCAAAAACACTTCAAGAAGAACTGAATATTATTGCTTTCCAAATAGGTTAATCAACTGAGTGTCTGCTATCTATAATCATATAACTATTTTACTGTATTCATTTGACATATTATTTGTTTTAGAAGTACTATTTGACATCTGTAATGATACAGTTAATGTATTTTGGAAACAAATTATTTGTTTCAGAGGGAATTTTAGTAATGTATTTTAGGAAAGTTTAAGTATTGCTATTTAAGAATTCCTATTTGACATGTATAATGATGTCAGATGGAAAAACCCGATTTGTTTTAAGAAGTTTAGTTTAATGTAATTAAGTAATGTATTTTTGTGAACAAATTCTTTATTTTAGAATTATTATTTTTTATATGTATTTCAGAAAACAAATGCTCTGTTTTAGAATTACTATTTGGTATTTGTAATAGTATAATTAATGTGTTTTGGATCTTGAGGGGAAAAACGTTTAGTTTCAGAATTACAATTTGATATTTTTAGAATTCGTCTTTAACATGTGCAATGATACAATTAATGCATATCAAGAAAAATCAAACATTTTGGTAAGAAATTTTGTTTTGATTATGTGTAATGGTGCAATTAATATATTTTCAGAAACATCATTTGTTTTAGTAATTTATTATACATTTGCTATATGTAATGGGGCAGTTACTGTGTTCCAGGAAACACGTGCTTCTATATTGGCGGACTAAACGTAAGTACCAGTCGATCATGGGAAGCGGCGAGGAATGCCTGCAGGGCAATGAGCGGCGGCAACAAAAAATCTGAAATTGCAACAATTAGCAACTACGAAGCACAAGGTGAGACTGATAACAGTACAGTAACCAACGACATTGGGTCGGTGGGCCCATTGGGCTATTTCTCGTTCCAGTCCGGTGCTCCACAATTGGTGTAACAAAGGTTGTGGTATGCACTATCCTGTCTGTGGGATGATGCATATAAAAGACCCTTTGCTGCTAACCGAAAAGAGTACCCAAATGAAGTGGCGACAGCGGGCTTCCTTTATCAATATATGTGTGGTCCTTAACCGTATGTCAGACGCTATATCACCATAAATAAAATGTGTTGAGTGCGTCGTTAAATAAATCATTTCCTTCCTTCCAACGACATTGGTGATGTACAGTTTATGTCTTATGACTTAAGGCTGGTAGGTACTGGGTTCACATCCCAGAACTGTCTTCCATCCAGAAAGAGATTTCACAATTTACTGAGTAGGTGTAATGGCAAATTCATACTTTGGTCGCTGACCTCGTGTTAAACAAAAATGTTGGCAAACGCATTGCAAACATACTAACGTTGAACGAAGGTAATGGACAGAATTAAAACTAGCTACTCGCGAACGAGTAGATGATGAAGTAAGAACCTAACTTTAGGCCACTGCTCCGACTTCTCTTTCACTAACTAACAACTAATCATTACACAACTGTTTTGATCGGACATTTCAGATAGATGAGGTGTGTGACTAGAGAGTGTGTGTCAACCTTAATTGGATATAAGCACGAACATAATTAAAATGCACATTAGAGGACGGGTTAGATTAAATATCTTAAATGCTGGGTGTGGAATCACTTAACCCAGTCGTTAGAGCTCTGACCTGAGGTGCTTGTGGACGTAGGATCGAATCGCCTCAACAGGACCCATTCTGTAATTATTTTAACCCATCTCAACCAGTATTCCACGACTGGTGCATCAAAGTCCGTAGTATGTGCTGTCTTGTCTGTGGGGAAGTGAATATTAAAGATTCCATGCTACTAATGGGAAAATGTAGCGGGTTTCTTCTGAAGAGCTATATGTCAAAATTACCGAATGTGTGACATCCACGATCTGATAATTAACAAATAAATGTTCTCTTGTAATGTCGTTAAACAAAGCAAACTTTAACTTGTTCTTCCAGCTTTCCTCATCACACTAGTCAAGAACGTGACGGCTCCCCTATGGATCGGACTAAATGCACGCAACACAGCCTATCGTCATGGTTACTTCGTCTGGCAAGATAACAGTGAAGTGTCCTATACCAACTGGGCTAAAGGCGAACCTAACAACATATATGGCTACATGACGGTAATTATTACTCATATGGTTAAAAATATATTGGTACATATTAAAGTGATTTATCCAACTAGAACTCCAAATGGGACGTAATACGTTGACGTCATACAATGACGTCATTAAGTCGTGCGCTACAACCTTACACGAAGGTCAACCAAACGAGTTGAGCGATATAAATTAAGATTATGGGTAATTAATAGGATATTAAATTCACTACCATTTCGTAACATGCTTATGTCCCTCGTGAAATAATTTTCATTGTCACTCACTAAAGGTCGTGACAACTGAACATTATTTCACTCCGGACATAAACATGCTATGCAATGGAAGCTCGTTTAATATTCTATAATTATTACCACTGTAAAATATAGCTACAAAATAAATCATTTGTAAAAATAAACATATGACAACAATTTAAAATGAATAAGAAAACAATAATTATGTTAAATGGGAGAAGTGGCATTGTAAACCGAATTTATTTTACTACCAGTGTAGTGAAGTGTTTTACTACCAGTGTAGTAAAGTGTCTATATAAAATGTAAAACTATAATGTGTTATTGGATGTCAGTAATGTAACATCGAATGACAGTCAAACTGTTAACTTTCTGACATTTTGTATGAAAGTTAATTTGGTGTTAATATTTACTCTTGCTGTTTATGCGATACCACAATTTATTTTTGTCAGTAAATTAATTCAAGATTAAATTAGCAAAGACGTGGGACGTACCCCAGTTGTAAAACGATCGCTTGATGCACAGCTGGTCTGGGATCGATCCCCGTCGGTGGGCTCACTGGATTATTTCTCGTTCCAGCCAGTGCACCACAACTGGTATATCAAAGGCCGTTGTATGTGCTATTATTCCTGTGGTGTGGTGCACATAAAAGATCCTTTGATATTACTGGAAATATTCCTGTCCTGGACGGAGGAGCCGGCCGAGGCCGGCACCTGTGCCCATGACAGGCGTGCGCTGAAATAGCTTGCTCTGAATGTGTACGTTAATCCCTATAACATAACAGAAATATGGAAATATGTAGCAGGTTTCCTCTCTAAAATGTCAAACTTACTACGTTACGCATCCAATAGCCGATGATTAATAAATCCGTATGCTGTAACGGTGTCGTTAAAGAAAACAAACTGTAACTGTAGTTGTGGTTGTGAGCGGGTATCCTTGACTTGCTGTGTTTAGTTGACTATAACGACATCAAGCCTTGCACCACTGATTCTGTTTCAGTCCCAGTGTGTGGAGATGTACACGACCAAAGGCAAGGTCGGGCAGTGGAACAGCGAAGGCTGTACTCGAACACGTGGATATATCTGTCAGACAGTTAAAGGTAATAGTTAATAGCATATACATGTACGTTGATATATTGTGATATATTTAAAGGTAATAGTTAATAACATATACTTTGATATATTGTCAGATATTTAAAGGCAATTGTTAATGACATATTATAGGAAGATATATTGTGAGGTATTTAAAGGTAATAAGTAATGACACATACGTAGAGATATTGTAATATATTTAAAGGTAATGGTTAATGTCACATACGTGGATATATTTTGATGTGTTTAAGGGTAATAGTTAACGACATATACGTGGATGTATTTGGTATTACGTCATTCTCTACGCAAAGGGGGGGGGGGGGGTATATTTAAAGGTAAAAGTCGATGACATATACCTGGACATATTGTGATATATTTAAAGGTAATAGTTAATGATACATGCGTGGATATATTGTGAGGGATTTAAAGGTTGTAGTTAATGACATATGTCATATACGTGATAATATTGTAAGATAGTTAAAGGTAATAGTTAATGACACATACTTGGATATATTGTAATATATTTAAAGGCAATAGTCAACGACGTGCACCCTGGATATAGTGTGAGATATTTAGTTAATGAGATATACGTGAATATATTGTGAGGTATTTAAGGGTAATAGTCAATGACATATACCTGGATATATTGTGATGTATTTAAAGGTAATAGTTAATGACATATACGTAGATATACTGTGAGGTATTTAATTGTAATAGTTATTTTCATATACGTGAATATATTGTGATGTATTTAAAGGCAATAGTTAACAACATATACGTGGACATATTGGGTATTTAAACGTGATGGTCAATGACATATACATGGATATATTGTGATATATTTAAAAGTAATAGTTAATGACATATGCCATATACGTGGAGATATTGTGATATATTTAAAGGTAATAGTCAGTGACATATTCCTGGATATATTTGAGGTATTTAAAGGTAATAGTTAATGACACATAGGTGGAGACATTGTGAGGTATTTAAAAGTAATAGTTAATGACACATACGTGGATATATTGTGAGATATGTAAAGGTAATAGTTGATGACATATACCTGGATATATTGTGACATATTTAAAGGCAATAGTTGATGACATATACGGGGATATATTGTGAGATATTTAAAGGTAATAGTGAATGACATATTCCTGGACATATTTGAGATATTTAAAGGTAATAGTTAATGACACATATGTGGAGATATTGTGAGGTATTTAAAGGTAATAGTTAATGACACATACGTGGAGATATTGTGAGATATGTAAAGGTAATAGTTAATGACATATACATGGATATATTTTGAGATATATTAAGGATGATCATCTGATTTGGGTTCCGACGCCATATAACCGTAAATATAATGTGTTGAGTGCGTCGTTAAATAAAACATTTCTTTCTTTCTGATTTTTTATTTTTTATTTATTTTTTAAACTATTAAAATACCGATGTTCTGTATATTTTGTGTGCTGACAAATTAGAACTAATGTGTTTCATTACATTGTGACGATGATAGTGTTTTTGTTTTCGTATTTGTTATCAAATTAAAATTAATGTATTACCTGGTATATTATTTAATGACGATGATAGTGTTTCTTTTCGTATTGGTGGTCAAATTAGAAGTAATGTACTATATAACATGTAAAGATTAACTAACGTTGTAACGACGAAGACAATGCTTACATTTCTATAAACAGAATACTACTATCGTGTCCAATATGTACCATTTATCTTACAAAGTTGTACAGACACGGCGCAGTAGGCGGGTAGCTGGGGGAGGGCTCTAGCCCCCCTCAATAATTCTGAATTAAAAATATTACTGACAGCAAATCTTAAGACAGAGATGGATTTCATAACATCTAGTTTTCAAACTTTTATGGGAGAGCATACCCGCCAAACCTCCTAGAAACTTTGCGCTCCCCCCCCCACACACAACACCCTCCACCACCCACCCCCCACCTCCGCCCCCAATGTCTTCTTGCTTCCGCCGTGCCTGCTGTAGATATGGTTTAAACAATGTGTTGTACTATTAATGGTATCTACCTACCATTCTTGTACACAATTCCTTTCTTCAGATTCGGCTGTACCTACAGCTGCCCCCTCTACGACGTCGTGCACGTCAGGTTACACGTCGTACGGTTCGAGCTGCTACCGTGTTTTCACTCAGAGAAAGATATGGCTGGATGCGGAAATGACGTGTCATAACGCGTCTGGAAACCTGGTCTCGATAAACGACGTCTACGAACAGTCGTATATAGACACACTGGTCAGTGAGAACAGCAAGCTCACGCACAGTCCAGTGTGGATAGGACTCTCCGATTCCAAGGTAATTTTATTGTACAGCTTTGAGAACTAGTGATATTCCAATTATCGATTATAATCGAAAATCGATCGGTTTTTAATGATCGATTATAAAAATCCATAATCGATTGAGTAAGAAAATGTTAACCGTAATTGTTCCTTGAGTTCAGAGCCTGGAATTGATATAAATATATTGGGGGTTTATCTTCATATCTACATAAAGAAACAAATATATATTAAATACTTATTAAAGGGACTGACCCTAGTTTCAACCGGTGAAAATTGACACAACGTTTAATTAATCTACAAACCTGTAACACATTTGGATAAAGTTACAATTGAGTGAAACAGGAGTCTGTGACTTTGAAAAGGTGAAATACCCTATAAAAATACACCAAAACTCGACTCCATAACTGTTAGTTCTCAGACGCTCCTGAGAGAAATGCATTATGTGATATTAAAAACACCTGGATGACCAAACGCACTTCCAATGTACGGAAATGGATAACCTAAACAATAAGATCTAAATAATGTTAAAACTATGTCTTAGTGTTTAAAAACTAGGATATTTCCCTTTAAAGGTAAAACTAGCCATTTGCAGAGTCTATCTCAGTGAACACGACAATAGATGTATGGTCCTTATAGTTCAAATCCTTCTTATGTTCCTATAATTCTAACCGATTGTGCAATCGAAAGTTGATCGGTTGGTGCTAACCGATTATAACCGATAATCGATGATGAAATTCTAACCGATTCCCAACATTATTGAGAAGTATTCAGCAAATTCAGCATTCAGTATATTTAAGAGTCTGTGGGTAAAGGTCATCATGCAATGCGTTGCTAAACGTTCAGAGGAAGAGATGGTGTTGTTTTCTATAGTTACGAATATGTAATCTTAACGTTTTCAAAAACAATATCTGATTGTTTAAACTGATTTTATTTTTTGAAAGATTTGTTTTGTTATCTAGTATTTATCAACAAAAAAACAAGCAAAACGAAAATAAGAACAGAAAATTCAATAGCATTAGTAAGATTACGTCACAATGACAAGAACAATGGGATAATGTGGTTTTTGAACGACGTAATTTTACAGGATGACCCCAACGTGACAGACACAGGTTTTTAAACACTTAGGCTTATTTTTCACTATTAGAGCCGTTTTTGATAACTGAAATCATACTTGGCTTAGATTTAATTTTTTAGATTAAATACATTTTCATACACCCGAAGTGTTTCTGGTCCATTATGGTGTTTTTAATATCCAAAAATGCATGTTTCATATTTTTTGAGAAGTAACAATTATGGAGTCGAGTTTTAGTCTATTTTAAGGGTATTTCACCGTTACAACGTCACATACTTTATCCAAATGTGTTACAGGTTTGTATAACTAAGGGACGGGACGTACCCCAGTGGTAAAACACTCGCCTGATGCGCGATCAATCTAGGATCGATCCCCGTCGGTGGGCCCATTGGGCTATTTCTCGTTCCAGCCGTAACAAAGGCCGTAGTGTGTACTACCCTGTCTGTGGGATGGTGCATATAAACGAACCCATGCTACTTGTGACGGACCATGCTCTTATCTTTTCGCCTGTGGCGGTGTTAATTGTTTTAGAGGGCCGTGTGCAGCTTGGTTACGTAATACCCCCGCGCGACGTCGTAGAGCTGCGTCCCAATATGCACTTAGACCAGATGTGGAAGCCATGTGGCCAGTAGTTACGTAATACCTCCGGTAGTGCGGTTTAAGACCGGGGTATTTCTAGCGAACTGGCGACAGTAAGTCTGGCCATCTAAGAAAAAAATACCGTCTCTGGGAGTTGGGGCAATATCACATGATAGGTGAGGTACCGCGTTGTGCCCCCAGGCGATATTCGCTGTCTCTGAGATTTTTGAATAAATAGATAGGATTTTAGATATATCGAGGAGAAACATTGGAAGTATCCAGGGGAACGGACGTGGTCCAACTGAACGAAATATATTAGTTCAGACCGGACATGGTAAATATATATTTCTGCTCTGTTGTATAACCTTGATGTGAATGATGTGACTTTAAATATTTTAATACTGTATTATACCAATATTCTTTAGACAGTGTCTCCGGTAATCTGACGAAGTAAATTGTAGGCTTCACTGTTCTAATATTTTTATTCGAGTATTTGGTGAGATAAAGCTTAGCCGGTCATCATAGACGACCTAGGTAAACTGTAGGTTTATGTCTTTATTGTGATATGTACCAGTATTAATTCTGTATTACAAGGTTACTGAATGAGTAGTTAAGGGTTAATTAAAAATTAACCAGTTAGGAATAGAGTTGTAATTCCTTTATTAATTAAGTTCCCCTGGCAGCGTTTCTCAATTATCACACGTGTGTGTGTTGTATCACGGTGAAGTGATTAGAAAATTGTGTAAACTAGACACCTAGTGATTAACTAATTAAGTGATTAGCTCTGGGTTGTTATTATCTTGTTGTTGTTAATTAACCACTGCGGCAAGTACATTTGTCAGCGTTAGAGTTAATACAGATTCCAAAGTGTATTGTGTTTTGTTGTGTTTTCTAGTGAACTAAACGTACTACATATATATATATATATATATATATATATATATATATATATATATATATATATATATATATATATATATATATATATATTTATATAAGATCTTATCTCTGATTACTCCTAGAGCCGGGCCACTCGGGTAGTAGCCTGCCCGATACAGAGAGATCTAATAGATATACAGTTAGAAGAGATATTTGGATAATCGTGTTTTATTCAGTTACGGGTATTATAGGATCCCCGTGACACTACTGATGGAAAAATGTAGCGGGTTACCTCTCTTAGACTATATGACAGAATTACTAAACGTTTAACATCCAATAGCCGATGATTAATAAATACATAAATGTACTATAGTGGTGCCGTTAAACAAAACAATCATTAACTAGTATTTTCCCTAGCAGCACCATGCTTCAATAGTCTAAGACCATCTTGCCTTAATCAGCACCATGCTGCCCTGAGATTAAACAAACCTTTTTCAGTAATTAATTCTAAAATTGCCTTTATAAAACACCAAAAAAAGGTATTATTAAGTAACAAAATATGCTTTTTATATCTTTTGCCATTCATTTATTAAAGCAAGCACATAAATTACATTAATGTTTGTTTCAATTAATGTTTGTGTATTTTTAATGAAAAACAAGTGCCCCGAAAATGTGAAAATGCCCCAAAAGTGTTTGGTCTACCATGCCTTGTCAAATTTGTAGGGAAATCACTATTAACAAAACATTTAAAAAGAGCTCAAGCGAACTTTGTGAATTAGGTCCCAGCTGTATTAGCGGTAGATATTGACACAGAGCGAATGAAAGAACCTGCGGTATTTGTGTCTTGTAGATGAAAGGTGTGTATACCTGGTCCGACGGTTGGCCAGTGTGGTATACTAGGTGGGGTCAAGATGAACCGACAAGGGCGACAGACGAAGGGTGTGTCGCACTGCAGGCTTTGAAATGGAACGACACGACCTGCAGCCTGAAGTATCCGTTCATCTGCGAAATTAACTCAGGTAGGACAAGGGCAAGGACGTTCTTTGAAACTGTGGGGCAAGCTGTAGCCCAGTAGTAAAACGCTCGCTTGATGCGCGGTCAGTTTGGGATCGATCCCCGTCAGTGGGCCCATTAGGTTATTTCTCGCTCCAGCCAGTGCACCACGACTGGTACACCAAAGGCCGTGGTATGTGCTATCCAGGCTATTGGATGGTGCATATAAAAGATCCCTGGCTGCTAATCGAAAAGAGTAGCCCATGAAGTGGCGACAGCGGATTTCCTCATTCAATATATGTGTAGTTCTTAACTATATGTCAGACGTCAAATAACCGTAAAAAAAGACTACTAACTAATTCAAAGATAAAGAAAAATTATATTATCTTTGTTAACTGCTCTGTCTGACAAATATGTGTTGTGCCGGTTCAGGCACGTTTATCCATCGCCCAGTCTCCGATATGGCCAGTAGCTGGGCATCGGGCAGAAGATATTTAAATTAAGGGGTCAAATTGTGAATAGTTGAAGATTTATTGTTTAATTGCTCAACGTATGATAATTGTATTTTGTATAATAGCTTTACGTCTGATAACTTTTTGTTGTTGATAAAGTGTTCGTCGGGTGATAAATACATTACAGTAAAGTACTCTTATAACGAACCGAAAGGGACCGTGATAGTTCGTTATAGCAGTAGTTCGTTGTATACATTTGCTTTAGTTGGTTATTAATGTTTAGGGAGATAAAACGGGCATTTACAATCAGTTCGTTCTATGCAGTAGTTCGTTCTAAGCATGTTCGTTATAAGTGCACTTTACTGTATTCCTACTATATTTCTACGTGGTATTAAGGTATATTGTTTAATTGTTCCTCGTGTGATAAACAAAAATATGTAGCTTAACTGTTCTACGTGTGATGACTCTATGTTGTTTCATTACTAGTGAAGCCTCCACCAACCACCCCCGTGCCCCCGGGATACTGCTCTAACAGTAAGTGGCATGCTTTCGGCGACTTCTGCTACCTGGCCTTCCCGGCGGACAGCAAGTCATGGCCCGAGGCTCGCTACATGTGCACACACAGGGGCATGCAGCTAGTCAGCATTCACAGCCAGGAGGAGCTGGACTTTGTGCTGCAGCTTGTGAAGGACTCGACAACCACCTCGAGATTCGGCTTCGTATTCCACAGGCCCAATGTCTGGCTGGGCCTGACGAATGCGTTAAGAGGTAAATCCGACTTGTGTGGTTAAGGATTTGTGATGGTGATGGTGATGGTGATGGTAATGGTGATGGTTGTGATAGTGATGGTGTGTACATATTATATTTTGTATATACAACCACCTCGAGATTCGGATTCATATTCCAAAGGCCCAATGTCTGACTGGGTCAGACGAATGCGTTAAGAGGAAAGTCTGTCTTGTGTCATTCAGGATTGGTGATGGTGATGGCGATGTTGATGGTGATGGTGATGTTGATGATGATTGTGATGATGGTGGTGATAGTGATTGTGATGGTGATGATGGTGATGATGGTGGTGAGGGTGGTAATAGTGATGGTGATGATGATAGTGATGGTGGGTACATATTATATTTTATATATACAACCACGTCAAAACTCGGCGTCATATTCCAAAGGCCCAATATCTGGCTGGGTCTGACGAATGCGTTAAGAGGAAAGTCTGACTCGTGTGATTAACGTTTGTCAATATCTTGTTTGAGTTGAACGAATGCGTTAAGAGGTAGAGCTGACTCGTGTTATTCAGGTTTGTCAATATCTTGTTTGAGTTGAACGAATGTATTAAGAGGTAGAGCTGACTCGTGTGATTCAGGATCGACAATATCTTGTGTGTATGGGGTGGGTGGGGGTGAGAGTGTTGTGGATGGGGGTTTTGTGGGTGGAGACGAATGCGTTAAGAGATAGAACTGACTTGTGTTGTTCAAGATCGACAATATCGTGTGGGATTGAGGGTGAGAGAGACGAATGCATTAAGAAGTAAAACTGACGGAGATACACTAAAGGCCGTGGTATGTACTATCCTGTTTGTGGGACGGTGCATATAAAAGATCCCTTGCTATTAATAGGAATATGTAGCGCGATTCCTCTCTAAGACTATATATGTCAGGATTTCCAAAATAAATGACATCCAATAGCAGCCGACCATTTATGAATTAGTATGCTCTAGTCAAGTCGGTAAAAAAAATGATAAATCAATGTGCTCTAGTGGTGTCGTTAAAAAAAAAAAAACTTTACTTAGATTTGTATTTAGTCTTAGGAATGGCAGTCTTATTATGGGTGAAGTAGGGATGATGCATCTTCCTGGGAAGTGGCAGTCCTGCTAATATTGGAATACCTTTCAGTGACTCGTGAGAACAATCACGATTTTGTCAAAATACTACTTGGCACTCTCTAGTGCAGAGATACGATTTTGAACATGTTGTTTTGTTTTCATTTGTTTGTTTTTGCTGGGGTTTTCTTTTAAGAGGAGTGGGGATTAAGTTCGTTTTGTTTGCGTTGTTTTTATTTTTTAATGTTTTGTTATCTTTTATACTAATATTTAATGTTTTATTATTATCCTATTCTTTCAGCTGGTTTTGAGTGGGTGGATGGGTCACCGACTAACTTCCTGAAATGGTCGAAAGGAGAACCGTCTGACTCGGCCACCGGGAGCTCCCAGCACGAGGAATGTGTGGAGATGTACAGGTCAAACGGACAGTGGAATGACCTGGACTGCATGCAGAACCGAGGATACGTCTGTAAAACTATGAAAAGTAAAAATAATAGTTTCTGACACGAGTCATTTTGTAGCAGGCCCGTAACCAGGATTTTGAGGGGGAGGGGCTAGGCTTATGGTGAGGCACTTAGGAGGGCACTGGGGGCAAATTGGAAAAAAAGCCACCGGTAGGGGGTAGGGGTGAGGTCGACCGACCCGACCCCCGACCCCCATTGGCCACGGGCCTATATAGATGGTTTTTCTGACATGAGTCTTAAGGAAATCAATTCTTTTAGCAATCTCCAAGAATTGATTTTCTTGAGACGAGTGTCAGAAAAACCATCTACAAACATATTTCCTAGTTCAATGATTCTTATAATTTTAGTATAATTATCAAATTCACTTCATTTAATTTTGTACCGTGACGTCACTCTTTCACTCAGCTGATATATTTTCGTCGCTAAAGAGAATGCATGCAGCGTTATATATTATGTGACGTAAACTACTGCCTTTGCTTAGAGAATGACGTAATCAACAGATAACAAAGGCCGTCCACCTCCTAAGCGACAAAACAAGTAAAAGGAACATTCCTGAGTTTGCTGCATTATAAGATGTTTCCGACAAACAAAATATTTCTACGATTAAACTTTCATATTAAATATATTTTCTTGTTTAGAATATCAGTGTCTGTATATTCAATGCGTTACTGGTCGTCTTAATATTTGTAAGAAGCCCAAACTGGAGTTTGTCATCAAATAATTTCGTATGTATGAAAAAACCCGAATATTTTAGGAAATAAAATGGAATTTAACCTAGTACAAATATTAGAACGATCAGAAACACGTTTAATATACAGCCACTAATATTTTATGCAGAAAAAATATATTTGATATGTAATTACAATTGTCAAAACGTCTCTGTTAGTCGATAACATCTTACAATAGAGTCTTAGGGTAATCTCCAAGGATTTATTTTCTTGAGACGAGTGTCAGAAAAACCATTTACAAAAGGACGAGTGCCAGAAATATTTCCTAGTTAAATGATTCTTATAATTTTAGTATAATTGTAAAATTCACTACATTTAATTTTATACCGTGACGTCACCCCTTCACTCAGCTGATATATATTACGTCAATAAAGGGAATGCATGCAGCGTTATATATATATTATGTTACGTAAACTACCGCCTTTGCGTAGAGAATGACGTAATCAACAGGTAGCAAAGGCCGTCTACTTCCTAAGCGACGAATCCAATTAACCAATGCAAAGGGCGTATTACCGTCTTGAGGACGTGCGCTAAACAGTTTTTCCAGCACGGCTTTCTGGCACCTTTCTACTGACTGACTGGACTAGAATGCTCGTTCTCTGAAGCACATGCAGCAGAACAGAACAGAACAGAACAAAACTTTATTACACTCTATTACACAGCAACAGATGAGTCAAACACTAAGACAAAAACGTTTAACAAATTATTCCTTAAAATAAAACTACATTCAATGACGTGACAGCAAGACATATCATTTTGTACTAAAAATCCTGGTACTTGTATTAACAAATGAAACCCACTTAGAAAATCACGTTTTCTTTTATTTAAGCACAGTTACCTAATTCCTAATATGTTGTTATGGGCCAGATAGCGGCATTGCGGAAGTTTAGCATACGGTTTCATTAACACGTCATCTCTTTCATGAAGGAACTCCAACATAAACCTTTGGCAGAATTGTGAACTAATTATCGATGTCTGATAATTAATAATTATTATTGATTTGTTTCTAATTGCTGTAGCATGTAGTATTAGGAATCGGATCAAATTTTAAATCGGTCTTTGATTGAAATCGGTGTGCACCAACCAGTCAGCTTTCGATTATAGAGTTGGTTAGAATATTTATAAAATTATGAAGGACTTTATTCGTTATAGCAATGAACCTTTTGTCGCGTTGCTCGTGATAGACCCTACCGGCCTCGGTGGCGTCGTGGTTAAGCCATCGGACTACAGGCTGGTAGGTACAGGGTTCGCAGCTCGGTACCGGCTCCATCCCAGAGTGAGTTCTTAAGGGCTCAGTGGGTAGGTGTAAGGCCACTACACCCTCTTCTCTCTCTCTCTCTCTCTCTCTCTCTCTCTCTCTCTCTCTCTCTCTCTCTCACTAACCGCTAACCAACTAACAACTAACTTTGATGTAAGGCCATGAATTCAAGGCTCCCCAACCTTGACATGGTCAGAATAGACTGGGAAAAATAAATATTTAAAAAATAAAAAAACAAAAAACCCACAACCCCAACAACTAACCCAATGTCCTGGACAGACAGCCCAGATAGCTGCTGTGTGTGCCCAGGACAGCGTGCTTGAACCTTAATAGGATATAAGCACGAAAATAAGTTGCATTGAAAATGAATGATAGACCCTAAATATTTTGCAATACTTATATTAGCCCATCTAGTACAACCCTGGATTGTTACAGGGGGATTCGGTGTTGGTGTATAGGGCTCATTTTGGCAGAGGGCTGGACGCAGCCCAGTGGTAGAAGCGCCCGCCTGATGCGCGGTCGGTTTAGGATCGATCCCTGTTGGTGGGCCCATTGGGCTATTTCTTGCTGCAGCTAGTGCACCACGACAGGTATATCAAAGGCCGTGGTATGTGCTATTCTGTCTATGGGATGGTGTTTATAAAAGAGCCCATGAAGTGACGACAGCGGGTTTCCTCCCTCAATATCTGTGTGGTCCTTAACCATATGTCCGTCGCCATATAACCCGACGTCATATAACCGTAAACAACATGAGATGAGTGCGTCGTTAAATAAACCATTTTCTTCCTTCTGGCAGAATGTGGTGGGGAACCTCTATTAACTTAGTTGGTAGAATATTGGACTCTTACATAAGTACAATGACGTAATGTAGGTGTATAGCGCTTCTACTGGCACAAGGAAGTAAGACATTTCTCTATTAACTTCGTTGGTAGAATATTGGACTCTTATATAAGTACAATGAAGTAATGTAGGTGTATAGTGCTTCTACTGGCACAAGGAAGTAAGACATTTCTCTATTAACTTAGTTGGCAGAATGATTGGTCTCCTGCTAACAAATCCTTGCAGACATTTTCTCTATTAATTAAGTTGGTAGTATGATGGGTAGTTAGGTAAATACAATATAGTAGTGTTGATATATAGTATTCCTTCTGGCAAAAGCTAGTGGGGAAATTCTCTATTACCTTAATAGAATAATGGGATGTTACTGTAGTAGTGTTCTGTAGCGCTCTCTCGCTCTCTCTCTCTCTCTCTCTCTCTCTCTCTCTCTCTCTCTCTATCCTTCTAGTATCGTTAAATAAAAGAAACACACTTATCTAAACGTTTCTTTTCCACAGCATTCCCTTCAACTTCAACATCAACATCAACATCAACTTCAACATCAACATCAACATCAACATCAACAACTGTTTTGACCACCACAACCATGAGGCCTTCAACGCGACGTCAGACCACACGTCATCAGAATCCACAAACGCCAGCAGCAGCAGTGACAACCAAGAAGACACACGTTCCCTTCACATTTAGACCACTGACCTGGCCCCAGCCGTACTCCCCCAGACACCTTCCACAGAGGCAGCATGCGGGTACAGCACCATAATTGTTATTATTAGTATTATACCGGCCTCGGTGGTGTCGTGGTTACGCCATCGAACGTAAAGCTGGTAAGTACAGGGTTCGCAGCCCGGTACCGGCTCCCACCCAGAGCGAGTTTTAACGACTCACTGAATAGGAGTAAGACCACTACACCATCTTTTTCTCAGTAACCACTAAGAACTAACAACTAACCCACTGTCCTGGACATACAGTCCAGATAGATGAGGTATATGCCCAGGACAGCGTGAACCTAAATTGGATATAAGCACGAAAATAAGTTGAAATGAAAGGGAAATTATTATTATTATTATTATTATTATTATTATTATTATTATATGGGGGCAGGAGTTAGCTTGCCTGAGGTGCTTGCGTCGCAGTTTGGAGTAAATGCATTACAACTGGACAAAGGCCGCGATATGTATTTTCCAGTCTGTTGGAAAGTGCTAGTGAAAAATGTAGCGGGTTTCCTCTGATGACTAAGTGTCAGAATTAATAAATGTTTGACATCCAATAGCCGATGATTAATTAATATGCTCTAGTGGTGTATTTAAACAAAACAAGCTTTAAACTTTTGAAAATTATTTTATTTATGTGTTTTTTTTATATCGGTTGATTAAACAAAAATCGTACAACTTTTTAAAGTTGAAAAGCTAGAAAAAGTATGCAATACAGAATAGTGAAACGTGACAAATCTGAATGATAAAACCTTAATACAGGATCAGGGCCGTATCTCTACACAATGCACAGTCAAACGGGCATTTTTAAACAACAAAATAGTGTATATCTTCAGAGATCACGGGTAGCGTCTATGACTACCCTAGTTCCGCACAACATTTGAGTACTTTTTTACAGGTACCCCATATATGTTTCAAGCACAAGGTTACTTGACACTGTAGTACTAGATGAAATAAAATTGCATACATTTTTTGCCCAGATAAAACTATTGTTTTTTTTACGACCAACACACTCATATGTATCACTGATCACAGGACTTGTGGTTTTCACTTCTCTATCAAAAGTTGGGTGCACCTCGAACTTTGATCCAGCCGGAAGTTATTTGTTTTAGTACTACAAATAGGAAGACGGCCACTCTCAAGGAGATCATGTATTGGAGATTTCATATTACTTCACCGCTGCAAAGAGGACTGCCACTCTCAGACTAGTTTACTAAATCAAAACTAGCAAGAACGACAAGAATACGGAATAGTGTATTTTTGCATATAACCAGTTTATTAGGTTGTATATGGATGGTATAATATTTAATTTGATACACTGGGGTCTTGGTTATTTTTAACATGGTGCATAACACACAAACACGTGTAAAACAATGCTACTCTGCGTCTACAGTACACGCATGTTACTTTTGTTTGGTCATTTCTTGTTACGTTTTGTTTTGTTTTGTATTTGTATTTTTATTTTGTTAGGATTTTTATTTTTTTATTATTATATATATTTTTTTGTTATGTTTTTTTTTATTAATTTATTCGCCCAAACATACGAAATTATCAGGAGAAAACATCCAGTTTTGGCTATTGTAATTATTAGGGATGACCAGTACTGAAACACACACACGGACAGACAGACAGACAGACAGACACATGGAATCTCTCTTTCATACACATGTATATAAAGGGGCAGTATCAAATATAACAAGTGATTTGTGAAAATACGGAAAACTGTATTAACATCTGTATTATGTTTTTATTGATTGTTATTAATAATGATAACCTTATAATATATAGACACACACGTACACACACACACACACACACACACACACACACACACACACATGTATATGTATATGTATATGTATATGTATATATATATATATATATATATATATATATATATATATATATATATATATATATATATATGTTGAGAAAAAAAAGTATTTGATATGTTGTGTCATTAAAAGAGGTCCATTAGTCAATGTTGCATTAGCTGTGAAGTTAGGATAGTGTTTTTTGTTGTTTTTGAAAGAAACCAAATAACCGTATCATAACGATATGCTGAAGTGTATTTAACCAAATCTGATTTTTGATTTCTGTTACAGATTCCGGCGGGTTAACGAGGGGTCAAGTTGCCGGGATCATCATAGGCGTGGTCGGGTTCTTGATCATCGTGTGTTCCGTGCTTGTTATATTCAAGAGGAGGACACACGCTGCAACTATGTCGTCTGCTGGGGGCTTTGATAATGCACTGTTTTCCAAGGACGAGGACCACGTGACTGTATCCAATGGAACTGGCAGCAGCTCCCATAATGTGATGTCTGAGAATGATGTCAGTGATGCTGCCGAATGTTGAAATGAGATATTTCTAGAGGAATGTGAAGAAAAACAAAACAAAAGGGTTTCTTGTGTGTTTGCCAGCATCATTCCCATGTGCTACATTTCATCGTCGTGTGTGTTTTAAAAAAAATAATTGATAAGTTGGCTGGGTTATTGGTTTTCACAGATGACATCATATTACCCATACTGTATTCGTCATGGGTTTTTAGTGTCAAATGGCGTGCGTATTGGTGCAATAGGTTCGAATCCCGTCAGCAGACACTTGTGTTTTATTACACAAAAAACCTCCTCATAAAAAATAAGCAACTTGAGGTGGGGGTTTTTTCCACAAATAATTTTTTTTCATAGGAATGTCGACTTATTTTAACAATATTAAAAATATACATTTGTACCATACACATGACTGTGTCCAGACATCTGAGATTTGAAAATATGCGTGATTAATTTATCGGTTACGCAGAACCAAATCCATGCAACCCATTTCGGTTTTGCGTAACCCGTTATATCCATGCAAATGGTGCTCAAAATTTTGCGCGAACAAAAAATTTTTTACGCAAAGGCCTGACTGTGCCAAAGACGCAAAATATCAGTACCATAAATGGTACAAAGACGGACATCTATTTTATTGCAACTGCATGAGCGTGTACAGGACATTTTGTTTATAGAAGGGGTTTAGACTGTGTCGAGAGCGAAGTTTACAGAGGTGTCGAGTCATGCTCCCTAGAAAAAATATATTGCAAACATACTCCCAAAACATTGCCCCTGTACACGCGCTTGTACTATAATTAAAAATACGAGTATATCATATTGATTAAACATAGCTTGTGTTTTGCCATGATAAAATTAATCCTTCATATAATGTTCACAAGATATTGACAGTTTTAATAAACACAAAACCTAAAGGGATTCTAAGAGATTAATTTTAAATTCATTTTAAAGGGACATTCCTGAGTTTGCTGCAATGTTTAAGATGTTATCGACTAACAGAGACTTTTAAACGATTATAATTACATATCAGATATATTTTTCTGCATAACATATTAGTGGCTGTATATTGAACGTGTTTCTGATCGTTGTAATATTTGTACTAGGTTAAATGTCATTTTATTTTCTAAAAAAACCCATTTCGTACGTACGAAATTATTTGAAGACAAAATGCAGTTTGGGCTTCTTACAAATATTAAGACGACCAGAAACAAATTGACTATACAGACATTGATATTCTAAACAAGAAAATATATTTATAATCGTAGAAATATTTTATTACTCGGAAACATCTTAAAATGCAGCAAACTCAGGAGTGTCCCTTAAAAAAACACTAAAATAATATGTGCGTTTCTTTTATTTTTCTGTATAAAGAATGTATAACAGTATTGATGATAACTATGATTAAACGGTCATTTGATTTTGTGGGTATCTCGATTGGTCAGAACGTTAATGTCGCAGACTGTGAATTGCTATACCAGTTGATGCAGCGGGTTCGAATCCCGTCAATATAGCTTTTTTTTTAATGTATAATAGTAGTTGAATCCTAAATGTCTGTATGCAAATACAATGCATTTATTTAGAATACAATGGTTACAACAGGACAATAATACGAAAGTCAACAGTATTTTTTGTGAATATTTATACCATAATCAATCATTGTTTTCACAAAAGATTTTTTGAATTGATCGTTATAACAGTACTTTACTATATATAAGAGTACTGTACTATATATAAGAGTACTTTACTATATATAAGAGTACTGTACTATATATACTCTTCAAAAAAAGAAGGGGAACTCTAATAAGAATTTACAATTGCCAAAATTGTAAGGCATATTAGCTGTGGGGAATGGATATATGATAATAGTGAATTAATTGGGCAAACATTACAACCGGTAATTCAGTATTACAGTAGGTTTTATGACCACCAAAAATCTTGAAGGACGATTGGGGTCACAAGTGAAATTTGAAAGTTGACGTTGTTTTTATCAGTAGTGGGTGATACCGCCACGATGTGTCAGACATTCATTCAGTCGGCGAGGCATGCTGCGTATGAGTCTCCCAATGGCCATCTGAGGGAGTCTGTTCCACTCTTGCAGCGCCTGACCAAGTTCCGCTAACGTGGTCGGCGGTCTTTGACGTTGACGCACACATCTCCCTATCATGTCCCAGACGTGTTCAATGGGGGAAAGGTCTGAACTCATTGCTGGCCATGGCATTCAATAGGTGGTGTGCTGTTGGAGGTGAGCATTGACGATTTGTGAACGGTGAGCACGGGCATTGTCGTCCTGAAAAACAAAACGTCGACCCACACGCCTAGCAAACGAGACGACAAAAGGTGTCAGTATATTGTCCCGGTAGTACTGCCCCAGTGACCTTTCCTTGCACAATATGGAGGGGGGAGGGGGGGGGTGGGGGGGGGGGGGGGGGGTTCTGTCAGTCATAGTAATACCACCCCACACCATAACCGAAACACCGCCAAATCTGTCATGAAATCCCATTGTGACGTTGGCGTGCCGTTCATTTCGTCGTCGCCAGACCCGACCACGCCTATCAAGGAAGTCCAAAGTGAATAGGGACTAATCTGAAAACATGACATGTGACCAACGACGAATACCCCACTTCAGACGCTCCTTATACCATTCACGTATGTGAGCAATGTCACGATTTGTCAAGGCACAACCTGGGGCAGTCAAGCATGAAGATGGGCTGCATAAGGACGATTTCTAATCGTCCGACCCGTAATTCGGACACCAGTAGGTTTGCAACAATTTGATTTGCCGTATGAACTCGATTTCTTGGAGCTTGGTTACGGATGAATCGATCCTGTACTCCTGTCGTTGGCCTGGGACGACCTGAACGGGGTCGATCGTCAACATTTTGGGTTTGTTGGTACCTGTTCCATAGTCTACTAATCACTGACTTCAAAACATTGAAGGTGTTGGCCACTTCACGCTGACTTCTGCCCGTTTGCAGTATGTCAATAACCCGTAGACGCCCATCGCGTTGCATACGCCGCATCGCAAATTCACACACTAAAAATGACGAAAAACAAAACAATAACGACTGTATGATCAACATAATGAAAAAGATTGACAGAAATAATGTTCCACAGTGATTAATCGACCTTCCTGGAAATGGTCAAAATCGAGAATGACACCCCACGCACGTGTACGGGGCAACTGCGTGGTGCACGGGCAAACTATGGAATGTGTTTTGGTGTGTCAATAAACAGACCTGAACGTTCTTTATTAGGATGTCTGTGGTCAAAACGTATGTTCGGTCTAATAGCTGATATTAACATTAATATTTGTGGTTTCCCTACTGTTTTGAAGAGTGTGTATATATATATATATATATATATATATATATATATATATATATATATATAAGTGTTTGCGTCTTGTATTATATTAAGTTAAAACTCAGTCTTATTGTCTATCCTATTTTTGTTTAATAATGAATTATGTCCCTTCGGACTAAGCATGATGTACTACCATTAATGTATATACTACTCAAAAGAATTTAAGGATCAGACGATATTTTCGACATTATTTTCTGAATGTCAATTATATTAGCTAGACCATAATGTCACGCATGGTATTGTTCCATTTTGACGAAAGTGGGTCTAAGCAACCCATAAATGAATTAAAATCCACTGTCATTGACACTGTCGACTAGTTCTAATGGCGAAAACATGCTTACATTTGCACGTAAATTAGAGCGAAAGCGAAAGGTCTGCTAAGTGCCCATAACTTGCTTTTTCACAAAGCGCTTCATTTGCACGCTTTGCACGTGTATTCTATGTTCCCAATGCTGAATTTCCGTATAATTGGAGCTTGCGTTCGTGTATGGTGCACACTACAAATTCGACAATGGTACGACGTCAACTGACTATCGAAGATCGAGGAAGGGCTATTGCTTGGCTTCAGGATGGCAATACGCAAAGAAATGTTGCTCTGAGACTTGGTGTCAGTCAGAGTGTCGTTGGCCGACTGTGGCAACAGTACCAAGCAACGAATTCTGTTCGAAATCGTCCACGTTCGGGAAGACCCCGAAGCACTACAAATAGAGAGGACCGCTACATCACCAATATGGCTCTACGTCAACGCACAACCACTGCACGCCGATTACGTGACAATCTGCGGACTGCGACTGGAACTCAAGTGTCTGATCAAACCATACGCAATCGTCTGAGAGCCAATAATCTACGCTGCCGTCGCCAGGCTGTTCGGCCACCACTCCTACCACGTCACAGAACGGCCAGACGTCACTGGTGCACGCTTCATCTGCGGTGGCAACGTGTTCAGTGGGGTCGAGTGATGTTCACTGATGAGTCCAGGTTTAGTCTCCAGTTCAACGACGGTCGGGTTCGTGTCTACAGACGTCCTGGTGGCGCTTCGCTGACGTTAACGTTAGACAACGTCACCGGTTCGGTGGTGGCAGCGTCATGGTGTGGGGCGGCATCTCTATCCACCACAGGACCCCCCTCTATGTGGTGGATGGCAATCTGAATGGAATCCGCTATCTGAATGAGATTATCCGGCCGTTGGTTCTCCCAGGCCTTCAGCAGATTGGCGGCGGGGCAGTTCTGCAGGATGACAATGCCAGACCCCACCTCGCCAGGGTGGTAACGGACTTTCTCATACAACAAGGTATCGCCAGGATGGATTGGCCAGCATATTCGCCTGACTTGGCCCCAATAGAGTCCGCCTGGGACGAATTAGGCAGGAGAGTTCGGGATAACCATGCCCCTCCGGCCAACCTTCATGATCTGGGTCAACTTCTTATGGCAGAGTGGCAGGACCATTCCCCAAGAGTTCTTCAGACGTCTGATCAACAGCATGAGGCAACGATGTGTCGAGTGTATTCGCGCCAGGGGTGAATTCACACACTATTAAACGAATGTTCCAATGTGTAAAATCCATGTTTGACAACCTTTAACTTTGACAGCATGTCATGTGACTTTCTTGTATACAGTGACGTTTATTTGTGTGTTTTTTTGTAAATTTGGAACAATAAATAATTTTTTGGGTGTAGTTTACATCATCAATCTAATATCTTACTCAGAGTGAGTTCGAATCACTCGGTGAAGTAGTATAAATATGAACGACAGAACCGTAATACGTGATCAGGACCGCAGCGCTGCACAATACAGACTCAAATGGGCATTTGTGCAAACTATTGTATGTCTGCGCAATGCAGAGTCGAACGGACATTTGGCAAAATAGTGGTTGATTTCACGAATCTGTATCAAGTGCCTAGTTTAAAAGAGGACAGCCACTCCTGAGGAGATCCTTTACTAGAGATTTCATCCCTCGTACTACGACACAGAGGCCTGCCACTCCAAGACTAGTTTACTAAATCAAAACTAGCACCGGACAGAGCTCATTATAATAAGTACAGTTTTCATGTATACGGTCACTACACCGACTTGTCGCTCGCTAACCACGAATTTCTAACACTGTCCATATTACGGAGGTGTGTCCACGAAAATACAAGTGCATGAAGAAGATACGTATTAGATCTGATGTTTGAGGAACAAATAACCGACAATTGAAGATATTGTTTTCTTTAATAAAATTTCCACTGTGAGTTAAAATGAAGACAAATACGTCGTATTGATACATCTGTTATATATAGGTTTAATAAGGTTGCTGACCCCCAGTTTTCCTGATACGTACATTTTTATTTCGCATACAATTAATTCACTAAACTCTCCCATCTGTTTTTCTCGCTATCTCGAAATTCAATACAAACAAACTTGAAAAAAGGGAGCTCGTGCTGACATCCACTGAAAGTTCAGTCACGACTATCTTGGGCACATCATCTGAGATTCTCCAGTGGATGTGTCTAAGACTGGGTTAATAGAGCTCGTTTTACGTTGCGAACTTAGCGTTAAGATCACCTTAAGTGCATAACTATCTGGTGCACTTAATGTTATTTTAGCGCCCAGGACAACCAAAAATACATTGGAAATGTCAAAACTAGTATTGTGCAGGATGATTATAAAACATACAATAAAAGCCAAATGCATTGCTAATTACTAGGGCCAACTCTTTTTTTTTTTAAATAACTATATATGATACAAACCAGCTGATAAAGTTAGCACCGTGTTTAATTAAGCCTGAACGGTAGCTGGGGCATGTTCAGGAGGACGATCGATCGCGATCGCTTGCTAGACTGGGTTGGGTTTTTTTTTTTTTTTTTTTTTGCGCCTAATGTTAAATCAATTTGATATGATAGAAAACAATGGTACCAGTCAAATTTTCCGCGAGCATTCGACCTCCTGAAAACGCTGTTGCGTCACTATGTGTCACCCTAATACGATCTGTCAGTTGATTTTTATGATCATAGGCGTACGGGCTCCCATTTTTGTAGGGGAATAGGGGTGGGTTTAGGCTTATTTTTGCCTGAATTAAACAAATATGCCCGAATGTAGATACCAGCATTTACTGATATTAGCATTACTGCCAAACAGCTGTATACGATTGCAATCGAAACACTACGCATTGGGGTACACAGAGTTAAACGAATATTGGGGGGTAGAATGATGGAAGCACATAGTGAAACGGTTTCAGGCAAGCTCAATGTGCCCGAATATCTCTATCTTTTTTGCCCAATTTTGAAGAGTTGCTCGTCTCGTACGCTTATGTTTCTGGGCCCCATTTCACGAAGCGATCTTAACGCCTTGTGCATTTATGGTGATCGTAGCGTTAAGATCGCTTTGTAAAACCAGCCCCTGATCTACGAAAAAAGTACGATCGCTACACAATATGTCAGCCTCGCTTGGGTGACAATTCGTGTATCAGTGCCTGCACGGTTTGTCACCCGGGTGACAAACAGTGACTGGGTGACAAACAGTGACGCAATACACGCTACTGGTGTTAGACTGGGAAGCAAAACACAACTTCATCGCTCAATCTTCAAAGCCACACACCACCATTTGGCATGTAGTTGCTTGTTGTGGTTGGTTTGGGAAATAATTCCTCATAACACCCCCCTCCCCCCCCCCCCCAATTTTTTTTTTTTTTTTTTTTAAATTAAGCTTTTTGAAATCTTTCTTTGATGATTACACCTATGTTGACCTCTGTAGTATGTAAGTAACCCATTGGTTTGAAGTTAGTTGTTATATGCAGTACATTCACTGATAACAACTGTGCAAGTGGTATGGTGCCACTTGTATAACAGCAACACGAGGCGGTCATGAGGCATGAGGGATATCAATTGGAAAAGTTCGTGATCGACGTATGTTGGGTTTTTATACACGGTATTGTCAGTTGAGAAAACACCCTAAAATTAGTAGACACGTGGCTCTAACATGGCTATAACAGTGTTATATTTTTCTCAGAATATGTTCTCACACAGTAATTATGCATGGAGTAATTAATGGTGGAGTGTAACCTTAAAAAAACAAAACAAGAGCTTCCATCGCAAGATGTGCAGTGTTGCGTGAATGATTATAATATTATCCAGCTGTCGAATCCCTGTCTCCAGACAGCGGCGACCACGCAGACGGCGACAACAACAGCTGACCCCTGGTGGAGTGACGCACCCCCTGTGTGATCGTCACTGCAATGCCAAGAAAAAAACGTCATAAGACTTTTGTTAAAGGGGCAGTACCAAATAAAACATATGATTTGTGAAAATACGTGGAACGAAATACGGAAAATTTTAAGAGCATTATAATTTTATTGTTATTACTCATTTTTCATTTTTATTTATTGATTATTATTAATAATAGCATATATATATATACATATATACATATATATATACACACATATATATATATACACACACACACACACACACACAGAGAGATAGATAGATAGACAAATAATATGCATATACTGTATATATACTTCATAACTGTGTGTGTTTGTGTGTGTGTCTATATACATTTGTATATACATTTGTATATATATATATATATATATATATATATATGTCTGTCTGTCTGTCTGTCTATTTGTCTGTCTATTTGTCTATATATGTATACATATATTATCTATCTGTTTATCTATCTATCTATCTGTCTGTCTGTATGTATGCATGTGTGTATGTATGTCTGTTATAATGTTAATACAGTTTTCTGTCTGTCTGTCTGTATGTCTGTATGTATGCATGTATGTATACATATATAGACAGACACACAGACAAGTAGACATACAGACAGATAGACAGACAGTATCTATCTACATGTATCTATCTATCCATCCATCCATCCATCCATCCATCCATCCATCCATCCATCTATCTATCTATGTACACATGGGATCAATATTCCATACACATGTATATAAAGGGGCAGTATCAAATATAACACATGATTAGTGAAAATACGGAAAACTGTATTAACATTATAACAGACAGACAGACAGAAATGCAGACAGACAGACAGACATGCAGACAGACATGCAGGCAGACAGAAAGACAGGCAGGCAGACAAACAGACATGCAGATTGATATATGAACAGTTTGCATCGATCTGCGTCGTTCGCCGATGTGTTGTAGATTTTGTAGAAACCAGACTTACACATATTATTTACTTACTCTTTCACTCTGATATTTCTGCTTCTCACTACGACCTGGTTTCTCACTTCACAGAATCCTAAGAACACATCGTCATATGTAGTAATTATCGAATCTTCGTACCTGACCATTATTTTCCTTTCGAACACATACCTGTCACCGCTCTGTGAAAAAGAAAACCAAATCTATATATTGATTTATTTATTAATCTATCTATTATTGATTGATTTATTTATTTATGTATCCATTTTATCAATTTATTTATTTATGTATTGTCAATTTAATTATTTTACTTCGTGTCCGAGTTTATATCCGGTCAAGGTTCGTACTTATATCCGGTCACGTTACGTACTTATATTCGGTCACGGTTCAGTCACGCTGCATTGGGCTCCCCCTTTTTTTTTATCTAAGGCTGTCTGTCCAGGATAGTGGGTTAATGGTTAACCGTTCGTGGTTAATGAGAGAAAGATCGGTGTAGTAGCCATGAGGTACGCAGCGGTTAAACTGAGTACTGTTTTGTACTGTTTTGTATAATGACACCATTAGAGCATGTTGATTTGTTAATGAACGGCTGTCGGATCTCTCTCTCGCTCTCTCTCTCTCTCTCTCTCTCTCTCTCTCTCTCTCTCTCTCTCTCTCTCTCTCTCTCTCTCTCTCTCTCTCTCTCTCATCATCATGATCATCATCATAATAAAGGGGGCGGGATGTAGCCCAGTGGTAAAGCGTTCGCTTGATGCGCGGTCGGCCTGTGGGCCCATTGGGCTATTTCTCGCTCTAGCCAGTGCACCAAGACTGGTATATCAAAGACCGTTGTATGTGTTATCCTTATGTGGGATGATGCATATAAAGGATCCCTTGCTACTAATCGAAAAGAGTAGCCCATGAAGTGGCGACAGCGGGTTTGCTCTCTCAATATCTGTGGTGTCCTTAATCATATGTCCGACGCCATATAAACGTAAATAAAATGTGTTGAGTGCGTCGTTAAATAAAACATTCCCTTCCTTCATTATAAAGAGGCGGGCGGTAGCCCAGTGGTTTGATGCGCGGTCGGTTTTTGGTATAGATCCCCGTTGGGGGGTCCATTGGGCTATTTCTGGTTCCAGCCAGTGCACCACGACTGGTATACCAAAGGCCGTGGAATGTGTTATCCTGTCTGGGATGGTGCATATAAAAACAAATGTGTTATCCTGTCTGGGATGGTGCATATAAAAAAAAAACTAACTACTAATGGAAACATTATAGCGGGTTTCCTCTCTAAGACTATATGTTAAAATGACCAAATGTTTGACATTCAATAATCTTTAACATCATAATATGACAAATGAGATAATTGACTGTGACAATAAATATGTAACGACACCGCTACAGCACATTGGTTAATTAATCATAGGCTATGGGATGTCAACATTTGGTCATTCTGACACGTAGTCATCAGCGGAAACCGGTATATTTTATATGCACTTTTCCACAGACAGGAAAGCACAAACTACGGCCTTTTACCAGTTGTGGTGCACTGATTGAATGGATCAACCGAGGTGATTCGACCCTGCGACGCAAGTTCCGCAAGCGAACACTCAACTCAGCTAAATCCCGCCCCGTGACAGTTCTGTGGTTAGGCAGCCACCTTGGACGCCATATCGAATATTTCAAAATGCTCAAGGGAGCCAAGTTTGTACCTCTCGGATCCTCAATCAGCACCTTCCACAGATGTTTAAAATATCACTGAGACCAATTAGGGGTACCGAACTGCAAGGTTAAGTTCCCACGAAAACAGACTAAATACTATCGACATAATACCTGGAAAGGCGTAGCGATACTGCTTCTACAATTAGTTGTATGTATCCACCGAGGCGGTTTGATCCTGCGACACAAGCACCGCAAGCGAACACTCAACCGACTGAACAAACTCCCGCCCCGTGACAATAATGAATACTATCGACACAACACCAGTAAATTCTACTTTTGAGGTGAGTCCATTCAACT